>NC_143260.1:40290972-40597072 GCF_984573655.1 Nuphar pumila
ACCGGATAATTGAAAACATACATAATTCTCAGTGAAATGGTAAGAAATTCACTATAGAGTGAAGTAAATAATGAGAATGTACTGGGTTTGAACTAAAATCACAGTCACTTGAACTAAGATAAACTAAATTTGAAGCTTAAAATGATCTAAGTCCTAACTAGGTTGATTGGGATTAACTCAATTCTAGCTTAAATGAGCTGGATTAAGCTAAAGTGGACTCCATTAATGTGAAAAACAAGTTTAAACTGAAACTGGGCTACTTGAACTCCTAATAAGCTCAAGTTAAACACAAAGGAATATGATCTACTAAAATTGACTTACTCTGGGACAATTGGGTTGAATCCGAGCTAGAAATGAGCTCATTTCTCATGAAATGAACCAAATTTAGCTAAAATGAACATAGTCTACTCATTGTGAGTTGAGGGAAGCTAGAAATGACTGATATTCTAACTCTTCTAAGCTTAAAATGAGTTTGGTTGGGCCTAATAGATAGGGACCTAGGTTACCTAGGGGTAAAATGATAATTTTCTTGGTAAACTGGGGTGAAATGACATCTACATTGGAATAGACCTAGAAGTTAGACTCCTATATTGTGTAACAGAGGTCGACATCTATGAAATGGGGTGTCTGAACTGGACTTAGAAAATTTACGGTGTTTACAAAGATCCTCTCATGTTGATCCCAAGGTGTCTCTCCTCCCTATATGCACATGGCATAGAGGAGAGCCCCACATGGGAAACTTACCCCCCTCTTGGTTGGCTAGTTGGTTAAATCCCAACTAGACCAACCAACCAAGGTTTCCTTATTTTATTATAATTATTACTTATTTATTATTTTTAATTACATATTTATGTATTTATTAATTTGCTTGAAATTTCTTAGTTAATTCTAATTTTATAATGGATCCCCAATTGGATCCAAATCTAATTGGATTTGATCCAAACTCAAACCCCAATGATTTTTTACTCATTCAATACTTAGGGTTTATCTATCAACAACAAAACTTTAATTAACTTACATAGTTGATTTTCATCTAACTACTAATTTATTTACAACTTAATAATCATTTAAAATTGTTAGTTACAAACTCCTAAATTTAATTATTAAATAGGCACTAATTAACAATAGTACCTAAGTTAAATCTAGAATTTAAGTTTTTGAACAAATCAAGCATTCTTATAAATTTAATAATATAAATGAAATATTTTGCACTGAACATAAAAAATCCTTATTTAGAAATACCAAAATTGTGTGGGTTTTATAGTATCAACTCAACTTGTTTATGTTAAAAACTATGTCTGATCTAGTTCTATTCATAGCATGCATGAGGCTACCAATAATACTTGCATATTTAGCATGTCATCCACATAAAGACAAATAATTATAACATGACTACCTTCTACTTTTCTATATATGCATTTATCAAAGTCATGAATTTTAAATCTACATAAATTTATTATTTCATCAAATTTCTCATGTCATTGTTTAGGCGATTGTTTTAAACCATATAAGAACCTTAACAGTTTGTAAACTTTCTTTTTTCACTTGGTGTTATATATCCTTTGGGTTGTTCCAAATAAATTTCTTCTTCTAATACACTATTCAAAAAATAGTTTTAATATCCATTTGATGGATTTCATGATTATAAATTAATGCAAAAGCAATCTTAGTTTTAATATATGCAATCTTATTTACAGGAGCATATGTGTCAAAATAATCAAGTCTAGTTTTTTGTTTGAAACCTTTAGCTACATGTTTATCTTTAAAATTTTCAATAGAACCACGAGTTCAAAGTTTTCTCTTGAAAATCCATTTGCATCCCAAGGGGTAAGTCAACCAAATTTTAAGTTTTATTTTTTATAATGAAATTTAATTCGCTCTCTATAGCCTCTTTCCAACGAGCGTCAAGAGAAGTCATAGCTTCCGAAAAAGAAACATGGTCTGTATCTATCATGTAGAGATGAAAATCATGACCAAAATCTTTTGGTTTTCTTAATCTTTAACTTTTTCAAATTTTAGGATTTTTAGGCTAATTTTTTTCCAATGACTTTTAGAGTTTTAAGTGATTTTAAAGTTAAATATTCTCTAAATTCAAATTGGATATATTGTAAAATCACTTTGGTTTCAATATCTAAAAATCTATATGTTTTATTATTTTGAAAATATCCAATGAAAACACATGTCTTGGTTTTTGGACCAAGTTTGATTGATTTTGGTTCAGTAAGGTTTACATAAGCAATATAACCTTAAACTTTTAAATAATTTAAATTTGATTCTCTATATTTATAAAGTTCTTACGGTATATTGTTTGATTTAAAATATGAAATTCTATTTAAGATATGACATTAACTAAACAATACATCACCCCATATATTATAATTTATACCATAACTTATAAGCATTAAATTAACCATATTCAACATAGTCTTATTTTTACATTCAGATACACAATTATGTTAAGGAGTATATAGATCAATATTTTATCTATGTAATTCAATGAACTCATTTAAAATATATTCACCACCTTTATCAGATTTAAAAAACTTTATTTTATAATTATGAAAGTGTTCAACTTTTGCTTTAAAAATCTTATTTTTTTTTAATCGCTCCTTGTATGAGATAAACATAAACATATTTTGAAAAATCATTAATAAAAGTTATAAAATAATTGTTACCCCCACGAGATGGAGTATTTTTCAAATCACATACATCACTATATATTAAATCTAGTAGATTGAAAGTTCTTTCAACACTTAAAAAAGATTTTTTTTGTAAATTTTGTTTAAATACAAATATCACATTTTATAACATGCTTGACTTCGTATTTAGGAATAAGACTTAAGTTACCTATGTTTCTTAAAGATTTATAATTAACATATCATAGATCATATGAGTCAAGCATATAAATAGAAGTAGAATCAACTATATTTATTAAATTAAGCTTAAACAACTCATTGGTGGGGTAACCTTTGCCTACAAACTTATGGTTATTCGATAATATAATATTATCGAATTTCATTACAACTTTGAAACCATAAATTGTAAGTAGATAAGCAAATACAAGTTTTTTCATAAGGGTAAGTTCATGATACACAATTTTTAGTATTAAGCATTTCCCAGAGGTGAAGTGAAGCTTCACACTACATTTTTCATGAACCTTAGCTTCATTTTATCTTCCATATTGATCTTATGGTCTTCCCCCACGACTTCGTATGTTTTGAACATACTTCTATCATTGTATGAATGAATCTTTAATACAGAATCTATGTACCATTCGTTATCTAAACTAATCATGAATATCTCACTAACTACAACCACCAGGTCATCAGCGAGTTTACTAACTTTATTGCCTTGAAATTTCTTCTTATGTTAACATTCTCTCACACAGTAATGAGTATAGCAGAAAACAAAATTTATCTTCTTAGCAATAACTTGGATTTCTTATTCTTGTTCCTAAGTTTGAGATTGCCACAACTTCTTTATCGTGTTGACTTTCAAGTAAAGGTTGAACATGGTGTCTGAAAGAGCATTCATAATATATTTGTGACACACGAAGTCATCCTGCTTTCACTTTCATCTCTTTGGGTTTTCAACATTGGTTTCATCCTCCCATTCTTTGGGGCCGTCATCCATGAGTACGTACACCATATTTGCAATAGTGAGAAAGATGAGAAACTTGTGTTTCCACATTTTGAAATTAGTGTCATGGAACTGAGACAACATGAGCAGCTTCTGGTATCCAACATTCACAATCATCATATGCAGAACAATCACTTGAAAATTGTTAGAAAGTATGCTTTAACTTAGTAGGTGAGGCAACTGAGCTTGAACTAGGTACACTTAGAGGCACATATACACTTGCTATCTTTCACGTGATAGTTGCCCCACTGAGGATCAAATCCTCGGTGTAATGAGTATTCGTGCAACTATGCTCCTAGGATACAATCGAGCTTTCGCCTACTTGCAAAAAATTGATACACGACCTGCACTGGGTGAGACCGATAACCTTGACATAAACCACCTTGAACAACCCTTTGACGATGATGGGATGATCTAGGCTAAAAATGGGTATGGATCATGGGTTCATATATAGGTATGAATCCAAACTGTTAGCGAGTATGGATCTGGACTGCAAGCGGGTATGCATTTGAACTGCAACCGAGTCTACATCTTAGGTATGCATTTGAACTACAACTGAATATGGATTTGAAAGAAAACTCCAAAAGTGGAGAGAGAGCCGAGCTAGTAAGAGAAAGAGATGAAATGAGACCTTGAGAAAGAGATGAAAGAAATGAGAGAGGGTTGGGGTTTATATATGCTCTAACCCAACAACTATCAATAAAGGCCATAAAGGGCCTTTAATAACCCCAAACAACCAGCAACAATAGGTCATGGATAACCAAATCGGTCAGTCCTAACGGTTGTTTCTAAGGTCCAAGGTCCAAGAGATGCACAAACCCAAGAACTAATGCCCTTTAAAGCACTACCTCTTTATATAAGGTACAACTTTAAATATGAGACTAAACTTGTAGGAAAGACAAGAAACTCATAAACTTAGGAAAAGTTTTAAGTTTTGAGCCAAATCCAACATTTCCATCATAGTGAAAGATTCCTAAATAGAATCAACCTTAACTCATCAAATCTATCCATAACCATAGTCAGATTCTAATTTAATGTGTACGCATTTCCTATGATTCAAATATGACATGATCCATCCCGCATCATTATAAATACCACCATTATGCTCAATTTTGAACAACTCTCTCTCTCTCTCTCTATATATATATATATATATATATAGCCACTAGAATATGTTAATTGAAAATATGTGAATTGGAGTATGAATTGAGATTTTCATGGGTTTTTTATTTTTTTCTTAAATTTCACCATATGGATGTGATCTTGATGTTTGGTTTTATGGGAACAAACACTTGAAGTCTTGAAAATCAATGGCTCAATTTTTGTTATAAATATTCAAGATTCTAAAAACCACATTTTTTAATCGAGAATACATGATCCAACAGTAAACCTCTAGCAAATAGACTGCGCCATTTGCAAAAAAGTGTCAGAATTGCCAAATTCACATACTCTAGTGAATATATATATACACATTCCAAATGTGATATGCTCATCAATCTTGCGTGAGGGGGGGGGGGGTAATCTATATGTTTTACGGATCAATAATTTGCTTTTCATAGCAAATTACAAATGTGTTGACCCCAATATAAAATACTTGAAAACACAAACAAATAATAATAATTAATAATAATAAGAGCACAATATTGTCATATTGTTACTTTATAGTATTAGGATAAACAGATCAGATTTTGATTCAAATCCAAATTTGATCCAACTTAAAATATTGACCTAAATCCGATTTTAATTAAGATCTGAATGCACATTCAGATCTTACTTGATGACCTGAATACGAAATCCAATCCATTTACACCCATAGTTGGCAACTCGATGTATATTTGGTTGTTTGGGAGCTGGTGGTTGGCAAGGAGACGACAACTCCAGCAGTTGGCTCCAAAACAATTTTCATGATTTGGCAAATCCTATGGTTTTGAAATCTTGGGTTCGCCGGATCGAGAATTTGGCATATCCAACCACAAAACCGTTTCCCAAACATAGCCCAAGAGAGGGGCTTTGCTCGCTTTCCTTAGTTATCACGTAACAAAAGCGTAAGCCCTATGGGTCAAGGTCCTAGCAAACATGCCGTAGGCATTTGATTGGACGTGAGAATCATTCTCTCACAATGGTTGGTGAGATGAATATTTTTTCATTTGCCTCATTTCTCAGTAGGGGTGTCAATGGGTCGGTTTGACCCGGACTCAACCCATACCAAACTCTGGATTTGGTGATAAATAAGAATTTCCGATCAGCATCCATGTCAGACTCGAAGGGTCCGATTAATACATGGAGCCGGCTATGGTTTGTGAAATTTCATACCAGACATAGGTCTGACCCAAGTTCGAATTTAGATTCACATTTTTTCAATATGAAAAAGATAAAAATATTATTTTACTAAGAATGGTTGGTTCATGTAATCCTTATAAGATACGAGTGTATTTTCTCAACTGAACCTGGGTCCAGTCCCGGTACTATCATCTAAAATCAGGTATGGTTTCACCTGGGTCCAAACCAAACTCCACCCGTTGACACCCTATTTCTCACAAACAAGCAAACCTGAGAAAACAGGGAAGTGATGACATTCAAATTCATAGTATTATGCCCTGGTTTCCAAAATCACATCGTCCACCTTATGATTTAGAATTACACCAGATGGAATCACATGGGACGTAAGATATTATAAAATAACTGATTTTACCTGATATGGATCTTGGACCTGAATCTGGTGCTACCTATGCGGGATCCAGTTCGACTAAGACCTACAGCTGATACTAGAACCTTAAAGTCGGGTCTATTACCAGATCCACTATATTTTAGCTGGTGTCCAAAAAGTTGACAGCCCTGACCTGGATCAGCCAGGACATCCGGGATCCTATTGGACCAGCCCGACTGAATTTCGAACATCACGTGGAGTTAGGGGTGTCAATCAATCAGATTTTATCGGATATCCGACCCAATGAGAATCTGTTTAGCTACATTTGGTAAGCCAAAACCATATCCTATTATAATCATAGGAAGACATGAGATTGATTTTTTGCTACAGAATCCGATAAATATCTGAATTCACTTACATTTAAAAAAGCAGATATGGTATGAGCTTTTCACCATCCTAATCCGAATCCGAATCCGAATCCGAATCCGAATCCGTTTAGCCAACATCTAATTAATCGAATATGGTATTGACTACATCATATCCCCACGCATTCATTTTGTTTTTCACTTGGTTTTCTTTCATTGCTTCTTCTTCTTCTTTGTTTTTTGTACTTTTCATGTTATTGATTATTTGTTAGGACGTTGCAAGTTCAAAGCCCAATGGTATAGTTCGTATAACTGGTAGGGGGTCTGCCTAACCCTTGGTTGCCTTTCAAAAAAATAAAATAAAATAAAAAAATTTGTTTTGCTTATCGCTTCTCATTCATCTCCTCTTCTTTTTCTTTTTTTGCTTTTCCTGTGTTTTCACAGTTGCTTCCAAAATAAAATCCTCGCTTGACGCTCTATACTACTTTTTTTTAACACTAGCTTTCCCTCTTTCGCTTCTCGTATCCATTTTACTTTCTGGCAACATCTATCATCTTAATTTTTTGTTTACGTATTGTTCTTTGAAAATTAAGAAAACACTCATTCATCCTCATGAAAAAAAGAAAAAGTAAAACAGTTCGAACTCTTAACGATGAAAGGTTATTCTCGTATTTTGATTTGTGCAACAAATAAAATGCAGGCTATTGTTTTACGTATTACAAGAAAATGGTGAGTTATCTAAAATTTCAAAAATATCAGGCCATTTTTAAAATTAAGGTCAAAAGGTTGGCCCTTACCTATATTTTTTTCTTCCCGTCTTTTCTCCCTGTTCCTTCCTCCTACCTTTTTCCTCTTCCCTGTCCCGACTGTCCCCTCCTTTCCCAGATCTGCTTCAGAGAGAGAGAGAGAGAGAGAGAGAGAGAGGAATTGGGCATTCCTGGATATAGAGAGGGGGAAGGAAGATGCTGAAGTTCTTGAAGGGGGTGGTGGGTGGGTCGGGTGGCGGAATCAAGGACCTCCCTTACATCATCGGGGAGCCCTATTCCTCCTCCTGGGGCTCCTGGGTCCACCACCGCGGCACTTCCAAGGTAAAAACACTTCCACCCATCTCCTCCTTCCCTTTCTCTTCTCCGTCTATCCCGTTGTTGTTCTTCGCCGTCGAACGATCCGGTTGTTGTTCCCGGTTCATGTTGTTTCCCTTGTTTCGGAGATCGGCGGTATCGGGAAACAGATATTGGGCGTCGTCCCTCGTGATCTTACAACTCCTTTTTGTCATTTGGATCAGTTTGCTTTTCGATGGAGTTTCGCGATTTCGAGTGCGCCCATGTAGTGGGTTTCGATAATTAGGGCGTGCGATTTGGAGGCGGGCTGTTTGTTGGTGGCAGTGTATAATTCAATGGTGATCCTGCGGACGATCTTGATGGATTGGATGTGAATAGTCTGGGCTTTGGGGGAATTGGAAATGTTGGTGTTTGTAGGTTGGGATTTGATTGTTTGGTTGTCGACGGGTGTTGAGGATTGTTGGGCGCCTCTGAATTGTGGTCTTTGTTTTGTTCAATGGGAATTCCAGTGGGAAATAATGCGTTTGCGATCCCCAACCTACATTCTGAGATCCATCTTGTTACTTTAGCAATTGAGAATGATTGACTCGGTGTATTTTTGTATGAAATGTTTTTTCTCGTGGAAAAGACTAAGCAGAACGAAAGAAAGTGGCGGAAGAACAAGATTAGGGGAATGGGTTTATCTGGCTGTAGTGGTGTTTATGGCTTAGAGAAGTCTCTGTTAGAGTACACGACACATGGTTTGTGTTCGTAGTACGTACAAACTTTTGTATTTAAACAAACAGTACAGATCTTTGGTAGGGCAATGTGAGTGGAATTAGTGATGCACATGGGTCTAGCATTCAAAATGAAGTTAAGAAGTGGTCGGTACAAAATACATTCCATTAGTTAAGTTTGAGAGATTTTAGACGTTAGCGTGCATGTTTCATTTTGTTGGCAGACAATTGGGGTGTAGTTGAAAATGGGCCTACTTAACTAGAAAAGCAAGATAAGTTGGGTTATTGTGTTGTGCTCCATAATGCAACTTTCCCGAGTTATTCCACTTTTCTGGATAAATGTGTCCCATGTATGCTCCCCCCCATTGAGAATAAAATAAGGCAAGCTTAAAGTAGGAATATTGAGACATGCCAGCCATTGTGAACACAGCTGATTTCCATTCTAGTTAATCACGAGTAGTTTTCCTTCAACTCGCCAGAAAGCTAAAGTATGCACAAAACAGGCGTATGTTCTCTAATAATTGAAAAGCCATTTAGAGGTCTCCACCCTTCCAATAAAATGGATGATGTTATTAAATACCATCCTCTTTTTACCAACTACAAACCCATATCCAGGACAGGATATAAAGCTTAAAGCTTAAGTATAAATCACCTGGAATTGGCCCAATTGGATATTAGGTTGGACCTAGTGTCACTTAATCCATAGGTTTCAGCCAATTTAATTGGACAACTTTAGTTTCTAAAGGAAAAAATGGTTTAAGCAAATTGAATATCTTTCCACATCATTATTAATTAGTTATTAAGTTAATTGAAAAGAGTTGGACTTTATAAGATGTAGAGAGTGATATGTACTTTGGTTATTTTTGGATTTTATATATGTATTAGCGTTAATTGTTCCTTGTGGCAGCTTCGCTCTCATGCAATGCTGTATTTACTTGCACACTTGTCTCAACTGTTAGACCTTTACATGTATGAGGTGCTAGTCCATAGTCAGTAGGTTTGTTCTTTGCAGGTCACGGAGCACCAAGACCCAGGGACTGATTTGCTAGGGTAGAATCAGTGTCAAGGATTTGTAGAAGACAGTGAACTATTTTTCATTATCTGGATCATGAGTAGTTATTAACCTAACTTTCAGTATATAGCATACCAGGTCACTAAGCACCTAGCGAACCTGCAATCCTGGTGACTTTGGGAAGGACCATTTGACTAAAATCAGCTGCATTACTATTCAAATGTCTAGTTACGGTTGTTGTGGATTGTTGCCCCAAGTAGAGAGCCCAGATATTATGAGATAGGATGTAACTTGGTTCACAACAATTAATTACAGTAGAACAGCGTCTTAATGTTCTATTGTATTTTCTATTTCTTGGTTTAAGTTTTTTGTTTTCTGATGGCCAAGCTGGGGATTTGATCCCAGTGTTGTTCAAACTTCAAACCAAGGCCCCACACAGGTAGTTTGACTCCACTGATCCATTTATTGGATTCAACCCCCTTTAAATATGGTTGCTTGGCTGTACAATTGGATAAGTTGGTGTGTGTGTTTCTTGGGTAGGGTCTGTTCCTTAACGTGATACTAGATCAGTTGTCTTTGCAAGTGGTGGTTATGGTTGAAATAAAGTTCATTACTGGGATACATTATGATAAATTGGTTCTTGAACCCAAGCCATTGCTTTTTGGTGTGTTGAAGTTAACCACTCACGGGCTGAGGTTTGTAAGGATAGAAATTTGGAAATAGCGTCCATGAATATTGTTAGAAAAACATGATTTGTGCATCGGCTTTTAACATTGACATTTGAGTTACCAATATGTTTATTTTGCAGATTGTCTTATTGAAATTAACTTCTAGAGTGTCCGATAGTTTTACTTATTGTTGTCATATTAGCATTATTGATTCCTCCCACTATTGAAGCTAAGGCTTTTAATGGCTTCTGCCTATCTTGTTTTTAGCCCCTAATAAAATGGCCCACATGTTAGAGATGCAGTTCTGTGATGAAGATTGCTTTTTTCTGAGTCCTCTGGGTTTATTGGCTGAGTTGGTGGTCTGATTCTTGTTTTCAAGGGAGAGTATTGCTTTGTGATCTATGCTGTTACTTATCTGATGCTGGTCTTTTGTGCTACGGTTGCTATAATTCTCATGAGTATTTTCCTTTGTACCAGGACGATGGGAGTTCAGTGTCTATATTTTCTCTATCAGGAAATAATGCACAAGATGGACACTTGGCAGCTGGCAGGAATGGTGTCAAGCGTCTTCGCACGGTAAGTCTTCTGAATTTTGTTCATTTTGGAATATACAAAAAGTTGATTATGCTGCCTTAAATGGATGTAATGTATTTAGCTCCGACGACCAGTTTTTGAGAAATACATGACTTACATCTGAATTAGCTTGATTCTGCATACTATGGTTTGTTTTGTACCATTTCTTACTTACAGTTGAACAAATTATTTCTTTGGTATTCTTATTAATTATAATTGCTGCATATTATTCTTACTGACATCCTTGTTTTTTATTAATCTTTCCAATGCAATTCTACTTTAATTTTGAAATAATATGACATTGATTGACGTTCTGTTCCCAGATGAATTTTTTCTTCCATACTTGTAAGCTTGTGATGGATTTTCAATCAAAATAAATTTGCGCTCTGAGACCCCTTGTCCAATAGCAGTTCATATCTGAGCATAATTGGTCTGATCAATCAACTGATTTCCTTGGTCAATAGGATCTGCAAATCTGTTAAAAGCAACTTCTAGTTTTATGATAGTATATAGGACTTTGTATTGTTCCTTTTCAGATCCGGACCTAGAATAAAAGTTCATAATTAACATGCATATATGAAAAGTTAACTGTTACAGGAAGAATCTTTAGTTTCTGTTATTTCTTTTTTCTTTTCAAGTTTGAAGGGCTCCCTGGATATCTCTGTGGACTTTATTTGTATGGATTTTTGGTCCTCTTGTGGTGAATTTTACTCTTGCTGCTAACTTGAATTAATCAATTGTGGTGGAGTTAATGTCCTGACCCCTTTTTTAATTTACATTTTCCTCTGCACATTTGGCAGTTTTGTTTTCTTTGAACCACTTCATTACTCATGGAAGACATACAGTGCTGTATTGTAATTTACCTTTGGTTAAAAATTTTATTTCTATGATTTGCACTAGTCAATATTCTACTTAGAAATTGGATTTCTCCATGATATGTGTTTTGTTTCCTTTTGGGGTTCTTTGTGCTGAATCTGCTGATTTGACATAGTTGTTGACATTATGGAGAAGATGTTCATATTGACTAAGCCTATATTAATGATTTTGTCATGATGTAATTTAATTTTTTCCTGAGTTCATCACATCTAGTGTCCCACACTTTTCCCATAGTCATTTAACTTAAAGCTGCTAGCCATTTGTAAATCCTGTTTTCACTTGTGATGTCCCTCAAGTATGGCACAAGCAGTCTCTTATATTCCTCAATCTAATCCAATAGGAAATGCAAGCAAAATGGCTGTTTGTTTGAAATTTTTGTTATTTTTTTTAGTGTCAACTGTTTGCTCCATTTCCTTTGGTGCTTTTGCTCCCCTATCATCTTGCGTTCCTCTCATTGAGTAATACTAATCATTAAAGGAAAAACATTGCAGGTTAGGCATCCAAATATTTTGTCTTTTCTTCACAGCACAGAGGTTGAAGCTGTTGATGGTTCCATTGCCAAACCAACTATTTACATTGTAACAGAGCCTGTTATGCCACTTTATGAAAAGATAAAGGAGCTCGGTTTAGAAGGTACACAAAGGTATGCAAATGTTGTTCCCATCATTAGTTAATGTTGCTTGCTTATATATTTTGTTTCTATCATTGTGGCATAATAAGGTAAACTGTGTTTTGCTGCAAATTTAATTGGAAAGCCTTTTATCTTCTCATCATCTTAGTAAAACTTTAATTCAAGTAATATAATGATGATAGTTATTTTTATTCACCTTATGCATGGAAAAAAGTTGGTTCAAATGTGTTCTACACCATGTGCTATAGAGTTCATAAATAACACAAATTTCTTATTTGATGACTCTTCATTGTGCTGGTGTCTATCAGATGTCAGTTCTGCAAATTTGCTTCATACTGTTGTGATAACTTTACTCAACAGATTAATGTGCTTTCCCTATCTCTTTCAAAAGCGTAACTAAGGAATTCTCTTCACGATGTGAATGGGGACCACACATTACAGATCTGGACTAGTCTATTAAAGTTGTATGGTGGTTCTTAAAATTGTATCAGTGCTTGCTTGAAGTTCTGAAGCTGTAAACCTGAAATAGATAAACCCTAAAAATTTCTAGTTATTACTTAAACAGTAAAACAGTTGAAGGTAAACTGTAACCTTAAATTGTCTTGGCTTCTTACTTTTCATCTTCTGCATAGTTTTCTTTCTTTATTCATTATATGGCGGTAGAAAGATTAAAAGCCCATGTTTTTTCAACCTTTGTACATTTGTTCTTCCTGCAACAGCTTGACAGCTTCTGCTTCTTATTCGATTGCAAGTAATAATTTTACTTTGTTTGTCTTCTTTAACCTGCAGGTTATGAGTTCTAGTTTGATTTTATAAACTCCTTGCAAAAAGCTTATGACTATTTGATGTTTGTATCATTTTTAGATAATCAATTATTTACTTTTTATGGTGTGTAAGCCCTTTCAACAGTCCAAGAAAGTCTAGAGGCTTTGCTTAGAGAATCTTGGGCTTCTTGCTTCTCTCGTACCTCTTAGAATGGTTCAGTTAGTTGGATATTCGTGGCATTTAGTATATTCTTCATATGTACCCATAAATTCCTTTGAAACAATTTTTTACAAAAATAAGTTACTTGGGTACTTACCTTATTAATGGATGATAGCAAGACATTTGAGCCATAGGAAGTCTTAATAGAATCTGAGGAACGGTTATGCAGTGTTTCACTGTCATCAAATTAGCTTGGCCCTGGGTTTATCTGAAAACTGAGTTTTACTTTTGCCACGTAATGGTCTTGGTTGTCTGATTTTCATCCTAAGCCTTGTCATCCTAGTCAACATGTCCAAGAGTGGGTCTGCAGTCTGTTGGTTTTTACTTGAAAAAGTCATCTATCTATAAAATTTCTGGAGAAATTGTGGGCTCATATGCCACTAAAATCATGCATAGTGTTCAAATAGAGAGTCCTAAATGCTATACAAGTCATGTACTCCAGCAATCAAGTCCAAGACTTAGGCAAGCTGACTCATTTAAGGACAACTATGGTCCAGCATCAACCATTCAAGCCTAAATTGAACAATCATTGGACCTCATTAGCATCTAGTGTTCGCCAGGTAAGCAAGCTACCCAACCTTTCCTCAACCTGCTTGATAGATGTAGAGATTCATGCTTCTCTTTTCTTGAATATTTTTCTTTTGAATAGAATAGGGAACCCGGGAGAAATGAGTAAATAAGTTTTTAGGCAGCATGTTAAAGGGAAAGTGCAGGGGCTCAAATTTCTCTATTTTTTTTATTTATATTTATGTTGAGTGGTAAGGGAGTAGTCATTCAAATATTTGGGATGACTGTTTCAAATATTTGGGATCTATCATTCAAAAGTATGGAGAAATTGATGGAGATGTAAATCATAGGATAAAGGTTGGGTGGATGAAATGGAAAAGTGCAACCGGAGTGTTGTGCGATCGTAGAATTCCATTGCGGTTGAAGAAAAAGTTTTATAGGACAACAATTAGGCCCGCTTTACTATATGGTACGGAATGTTGGGCTGCCAAGAGACATCATATTCAAAAAATGAGTGTAGCTGAGATGCGTATGCTTAGATGGATGTGTGGAAATACAATAAAAGATAAGATTCGAAACGAGGAGATACGTAAGAAGGTAGGCGTTGCATCCATTGAAAATAAGATGAGAGAGAATCATTTACGGTGGTTTAGACATATTCGGCGAAGGCCTAATGATGCTCCAGTTAGAAGGATGGAGAAATGAGAAAATATATTAGTTAAAAGAGGTCGGGGTAGGCCTAAAAAGACTTGGATGGAGATGATAGGAAAGGATATGAATGCTTTGAACCTCACCGAGGACATGGCATTGGATAAAAATGATTGGAGGAGAAGGATTCATGTGGAAGACCCAGAATGATTTTCTTTTTTGGTTCATATCACCGACCCCAATTGTTTTGGGATGACTTCGTAGTTGTTGTTGGTAAGGGAGTAGTCAACATATGTATGATAAGAGTAAGAATGCTGTTTTACAATTATCAGATTCTCACTCAAGATTTTTTACATTGAGCTTTTGGAGATCAATATTTCTTTCTTTGGTGGCCATTCTTTTTAAAGTTGATTAACATTACATACTTTGATTTTCTAACAAATTGTGTTCTTCTTTCAATATATGGAGATTGACATGCCTATGGATATTTCAATTTTATTTTGATTATGTGGAAAATACTAGAAAGTAACTCGCTAGTATGTCAGTGTTTTGTCTTATGTTATGCTAACTTTCAAAGGTGATTGCTTTTATATATATTCAACAAGATGCACCAGACATGGAAAAAAGATAACGGTATATAGTTAACGAGAATTCGTTAACAATAAAAGCCAAAATTCCTTTTCTATTAAGTCTTCCTAGTATTGAAATACACAAACACACACGGATACAATATATTCCGTACTAAGGATTTATTCTGTCAATTGAAATGGTAATCATGTTCTCTCTCTCTCTCTCTATATATATATATATATATAAAGAGAGAGGGAGGATGGCCCTACCCTTTTTTCATTAGGGCCTTCCAAAAATCGTACTTTCAATTATTTTTTGTTCAAGCTATAGCGTTAGATGTATTTATCATTGTTTACTCAATAGAGAACATGTATTTGATTAAGATTTTTCATGCTCAGGTGTGTATTTTAAAGAGGTAAAAAAATCAATGGTTGATATTATGCTAAAATTTGATGATAAAATATTTACATTTTTACATCAAATCAATTTGAAAGAAAGCTTGTTTCTTAGTAAATAAGCAATGATAGGCACATCTAACGGTTTAGACTGAGCAAAAAATTCTTGAAAGTATGGTTTTCTGAGGATCCTAACGGGACCTAACGAAAAAAGGGGTAGGACCTGTTAAAATATGTAATCCAAACTTGTAACTTCGTATATATATTTTACATATATAAGGTAATACATATACATATATATAATATATGTATATGTATCTACCTATTATATATGTAAAATATATATATAATTCTATCTTTAGTCTTAGGGGTAGTTTAGTCTTTTTTACACATATTCTTTTTCGAATATGTCTTGTAATTTCTTTTCCCATTTTTATTTTTCCTTTTTTTCTTTCAATAAATGAGTTGTACCTACCTTGGGAGGGGCCCAACACACTAGTCGTTGGACCCCTCCAACGGTCACATTTGTGACCGTTGGAGGGGCTCCAACGACTATGTGGAGCCCCTTCCAAGGTCTCCTTTAGCCCTATCAATATGGGCTCTCTCCATTGTATTTGTAAGAAGAGATTTGGGATTATAGCCCAACCTCTTTAGTGTTTATGAAACTTATGGCTGCAAGTGCACATTTGTGATTCGGTGTGTTGTGTTCGTTGTGCACAAGTGTTCTTGGGTGTGTATGTTCACACATTTATTCTTAAGGTTGTTGCGTTATCGGCTAAAGTATCTTGTTGAAGATACTTTTACATGGTATCAAAGCCTCGTTGAAGAAGAAGAATTGCGATTCGCCTTCTTTTGCATTCCTCGGGAAGCGTGCCTTCAAGTTTTTTGAAATCAAAGAGGATCATCTTCTTCGAGCAATATTTTAGGAGCCTCTTTTGTCAAGAAAGACGCAAAAAGTAATTAAGGTACATACTATCTCTTGCATTCTTTCCTCTCTAATGGGCGAAAAAGACTCCCATTTCTCTCTTGGATTTAAGCTTAATGGCTCAAACTATCACGTTTGGGCCGGTAATATGGAAGCCCATATTAAAGGAAAGGGGCTTTGGGGTTACGTTCATGGATCCATACCGGAACCGGAACCCAAGATTACCATTGTTGAAGGAGGGGATATTAAGATCCTTGAAGGGGATGAAAGACAAAAGGCCCTTGAAGAGTATTCTAAGAAACATGATGATTGGGAAATGAAGAACTTTAAGATCTTATCTTGGATTTTCTCATCCGTTGAGACCAAGATAAATGCCAACATCATCAAATTTAAAAGGGCTTCCGAAGCTTGGGTATATCTTGAGAAAATGTACACCTCAAGAGATCTATCCCACAAGTACTTTCTCCAAAAGAGGGCTTTGACTCTCCAACAAAATGACATGACCATTCGGGAGTATTTTGCCGAATTATCCTCTATTTGGGACGAGCTCGCTATTCTTGAACCTAAATGGAGTGGTGAGGCAATCGAATTAAGGCACAAACAACTTGAAGAAGACCGGTTCTTCAATTTTTTAAATGGCCTTAGACCCGAATTTGAACAAGTCCGGTCCTCTCTTCTCTCCGCCTTCACATCCCCCTCACTCGAAGATGTTATCACCAAGCTAAGTGGTGAAGAAACCCGTATGGGGATTGACAAAAATAATCCTAGCATTCTTGTTACTTCCTCTACTCAAGAAGATGGTGAAATGGCTAATGCCGTGTCAAGACTGGGAAATAACATGAGAACCTATAGACCTCCTCATTTCAAGAATCAAGGTCAAGGAGGAAATGATCGGTATGGCAAAAAAGATTATAGCAAAGTAACTTGCTATCATTGTAAAGAACCCGGACATATCAAACCCTTGTGTCCTAAATGGAAGAAATTGATTGCAACGGCTATGGCATCTCAAGTTGAAGAACGACCCTCTTTATCAAGTGAGTCTCTTTCTCTTCAACAAATCGTGGAAGCCCTACAACCTCTTCTCAAGGGAGGTACTTCCGGAGCCGCTATGTCATCCTCTTCCCCCGGTAAGACATCTTGGCTTTTAGATTCCGGGACATCCTTTCACATGACCCCTAGTTATTGCACTCTTTCAAACTTTTCTAAAAATGCTTTTCCATCTTTTGTATCAACCGCGGACGGTACATCTCTTGAGATTAAAGGAATAGGTAATTTTGAAAAACAAGACTTCTTTGTTCCAAAAATTCGTTTTATCCCAAACCTTAACCTAAATCTTCTTTCCGTTTCCCAACTCTCGGACCATGGTTGCGATATAAAATTTTCTTCTAATAAATGTTGGATACAGGATCGCCAGTCCGGGAGATTGATTGGGGAAGGCTCTAGAAGAGGAGACCTCTACTACGTAGATTTTCTTCAAGTTCCCAAGAGTCAATTTTGCAACGTCGTCCAAAACAAAGACATTCATGTATGGCATAAGAGATTGGGTCATCCCAATATTGTTAAAATCTCGTATTTGCCTTTTGTTAAACATCTTTGTAAAAGTGACTTTTTGTGTAATGAATGCATTCTTGGGAAAATGAAATGCTTGCCTTTTCCTCAAAGATCCATGTTTACGACAAAACCATTTGAAATTGTCCATTCCGATGTATGGGGACCGGCTCCGGTAATGTCAAAAGGAGGTTTTTCATATTATGTGATCTTTGTGGATGACTATACTAGGTTTTGTTGGATCTATTTCCTTAAACATAAACATGAGGTTTTTTCAACCTTTAAAAGCTTTCACATGATGATTTCAAATCAATTCAATGGATGTTTAAAAATCTTTAGGTCTGACTCTGGAGGAGAATACCTCTCAAATGAATTTAAGAGTTATCTTGAAAATTTTGGAATTCTTCACCAAAAATCATGTCCGAAAACCCCGCAACAAAATGAGTTAGCCGAACGAAAGCACAGGCACATCATTGAAACCACTAGGACTTTGCTCATTTCTCAAAACATTCCAAAAAATCTTTGGGCTGAGGCAGCCCTTACCTCTGTCTATCTCATAAACCGACTTCCATCGAAAAATTTAAACAAAATTTCTCCCTTTGAAAAAACTGTATGATAAGGAACCTGATTATAGCAGGTTAAGGGTCTTTGGGTGTAAGTGTTTTGTTCTTACTGATAAGAATGACAAACTTTCTCCAAAAGCCATTCCTTGTGCCTTTCTTGGCTATTCTGAAACCCAAAAGGGGTTTCGTTGTTATGATATCAAAAGTGATAAATTGTATGTTTCCAGAAACGTGAGTTTTTTGGAAAATGTTAGTGGGTTTGAACGTTGTGACCCCCATAATGAAAATATGGATTATTCCTTTTTATTTGATTTATTGAATAAGGACGATGATACTAGTGATAATGAGTCAGATCAAAGTAACCCAAATGAACTTGAAACCGAGGAAAACATCTCCTTATCTCCTTCGTCACATCAACCTATTGAATTACCTAGAAACCCTATCACCTACTCTCATAGAGATCAAAACAACTTTAGGAGTGCTCTTGACAGATATAATGATGCCAGTCCCAGTGCCTCTCAGAATGAAGTGATCCCTCGTAGAACTGAGAGAAGTAGAAGGCCTCCTTCTAGGTTCATTTCCTATGACTCTTTCTCACCAAGATATAGAGCCTGCCTTAGTGTCATCCACTTTTATATAGAACCTAGAAATTTTGAAGAAGCACGTAGATGCCCTGAATGGATTAATGCCATGGACAATGAACTTGAGGCCTTAAGAAGAGCCAAAACTTGGGAGTTTCAACATCTTCCTAAAGGTAAGAAAGCAATAGGATGCAGATGGGTTTTTAAAGTAAAAACTAAAAGTGATGGATCCCTTGAAAGCTATGTCACAGGGACTCGGCAAAACAGGTGCCGCACCCGCGTCGACGCGACGCCGCCCCCAGCGCCGCCGCCCCCAGCTCTGCCGCCCCCAGCTCTGCCGCCCCCAGCTCCGCCTCCTAGACTCCTCCTCTCGGCTGGCAGGTATGTCTCTCGTCTTCTTGGGTCGGCTGGGGAGGGGCCGAGCACCCCCCCCCCCCCTCTCTCGGTCTCTTGTTGGGTCGGCAGGGGAGGGGCTGAGCCTCCCCTGCTCCCTCATTTTTCGGCACAGGAGGGGCCGAGCCCCTCCCCCATCTACCTCTTTTTTTTGGGTCGACAGGGGAGGGGCCGAGCCCCTCCCCCATCTTTTTTTTTTTTGGGTCGACAGGGGAGGGGCCGAGCCCCTCCCCCATCAGTTTTTTTTTTGGTCGACAGGGGAGGGGCCGAGCCCCTCCCCCATCTGTTTTTTTTTTTTGGGTAGACAGGGGAGGGGCCGAGCCCCTCCCCCATCAGTTTTTTTTTTGGGTCGACAGGCCATCAGTTTTTTTTTTGGGTCGACAGGGGAGGGGCCGAGCCCCTCCCCCATCTTTTTTTTTTTAGGTCGACAGGGGAGGGGCCGAGCCCCTCCCCCATCAGTTTTTTTTTTTTGGGTCGACAGGGGAGGGGCCGAGCCCCTCCCCCATCTTTTTTTTTTTGGGTCGACAGGGGAGGGGCCGAGCCCCCCCTCCCCCATCAGTTTTTTTTTTGGTCGACAGGGGAGGGGCCGAGCCCCTCCCCCATCTGTTTTTTTGGGGTCGACAGGGGAGGGGACGAGCCCCCCTCGCTCTCGCTCTCTTGTTGGGTTGGAAGGGGAGGGGCTGAGCCCCCCCTTCTCCCTGTATTTTCGAATTGATTTGAAAATTGTAATATATTTTTTTTTGTGTTTTCAGGATAAAAATGACGGATAAAGGGAAAGGACTTGCGTCATCCTCATCCCAACATGTGAGTTCTGCTGCTAGTTTTGCTGATAGTTGCAGTGTGATTGATGATGTGGGGCCACTATGGGTACATGTAGATAAACTTGCAAAAATTGGAGAAGGAGGTGGTGGAAACAAAAGATTTCGATGCAAGCTCTGCGAAAAAGATTTTGTTGGGTCTTACACAAGAGTGAAGGCTCATTTGTTGAAGATACCAGGACATGGCATTTCAGCTTGCAGAAAAGTTGATGAGGCAATGCGAAGGCAATACAAGAAAATACAAGAAGAATATGAGAAGAGAAAGGCAATGGCCGATTCTTCTGCACTCAGTGTGCCATTTGCAAGCCACCAAGAAGATGCTGAAAAAAAAAGAAAAGTCAATCTAGGAGGTAGAGGAACGATACAAGCAACATTCAATACATATGGAAGAGAAGAATTGGATAAAAAAGTTGGGAGGTACTTTTATTCTGGTTCACTCCCATTTAATGCGGCTAGAAATCCTTATTGGAAGGATTTAGTAACATCCTTGGCAAATTGTAATTTGAGTGGTTATGTGCCTCCAAGTTCAGAAAAAATACGAACCACACTTCTTGCAGAAGAGAGGGCAAACGTGGAGAGGTTGTTAGAAATTAAAAAATATTCATGGGAGCAAAATGGAGTTTCCATTGTGTCTGATGGATGGACAGATATTCAAAGGCGTCCATTAATCAATTTCATTGCTTGTTCGCTTAGTGGCCCAATATTCTTGAAAGCAGTTGATGCATCTGGGGAATATAAAAATGCAGAGTATTTGAAGGGATTGTTTATAGAAGTGATAAAAGAAGTGGGTGATCAGAAAGTGGTACAAATCATTACAGACAACGCTCCGGTTTGTAAAAGTGCAGTGTTGAGTTTGGAGAGTGAGTACCCTCATATTTTTTGGACTCCCTGTGTAGCACACAGCTTAAATCTAGCCCTAAAGAGCATATGCAACCCCAAAGAAGAAGAAAATTCACAAGCATATGCTCTATGTTCATGGATTGAAGATTTAGAAAGAAATGTCAAAAGCATTAGGAATTTTGTTGTTAACCACCATCGTGCTAATGCTATATTTAATAGGCATTCTGATTTAAAATTGTTGAAGGTCGCTGAAACACGTTTTGCGTCCATCATTGTGATGATGAAGAGGATTAAAAGAGTGAAGAATGCTTTGATTAACATGGTGACTGATGAAAATTGGACATTCTATCGTGTTGATGATGATATGAAGGCTCAAGAAATTAAGAAATTCATTCTTGATGATGAGTTTTGGGACAGAGTGATATACTTCCTTCAATTTACGCAACCTATTTGGGAAATGTTAAGAGAAGTTGATAAGGATGAGCCCATGCTTCACAGAGTTTATGAAATGTGGGATAATATGATTGAAAAAATACAAGCTATAGTTTTCATGCATGAAGAAAAAAATCCTGCATTGGATGATTCAGATTTTTTTAATCATATTCATTCAATTTTAGTCAGAAGATGGGATAAGAGCAACACTCCTTTGCATTGCATGACACATTCTCTTAATCCAAAATATTATGCAAATAAGTGGCGGACTGGTGGTATTGGTCGTGTCCCTCCAAATTTAGACCCAGAGCTATCAAGACATAGAAATATGTGTATGACAAGACTTTTTCCAGAAGCACATCTTCTACATCAAGTCACACAAGAGTTTGGAAAATTTTCATCTTCGAGATTATATGCACCGGCATTATTCGCGAGAGAAGAAGATAATATAGATCCTATCACATGGTGGTCAACATTTGGATCAGAAACACCTCTTCTGCAACGTCTTGCATTAAGATTGCTATCGCAGCCTGCTAGTTCATCTTGTTGTGAAAGAAATTGGAGCACATATTCTCAAATCCACAACATGAAGAGAAATAAACTCACCAGCAAGCGTGCAGAGGATTTAGTATATGTTCATTCAAATCTTCGATTACTTTCGCGAAGCAATGATGAATACAGGTACTAATTTGCTCTCTTAGTTATTTGATTATTTCTTAGTTTTCATTTAAATATACTTGTATTGTATTTATCATTTTCAAATTGGGTTTATAATGCAGACAAGGAACATCCAAATTTTGGGATGTAAACCCAGAAGAGTGTGACTTCGAGGGAGAACATGAATTCAACGTAACAAACATGGATTTAGCTGAGCCCAGTATTCCTTCTAATGATGCATTTGATGATGAAGAAGAAAATTATTAGCATCCATTACTTCATCAGGATATACTTTGGTATGTAATTTAGTTCTTTTATGCATACTTATTTGATTGATATTTAGGTCGATTTATGTAATTGCTTTACTTATTTGATTGATAATTTGATATTTAGGTTGATATACTGCATGCATGATGAATCATATTATGAGTTTATGACAATGTTTACTGTTAAATGTTAAATTGTTAAAACTTCAAAATTTTACATATATATATATATATATATAATTTTTTTTTACATTTTTGCCCCTGCCGCACCCTCGCACCCGGGTTTTTTGGAAGTGCCGAATCCCCGCACCCGCACCCGCTCCCGCACCCGCACCCATGTGACATAGCTTGAAAGGTATAAAGCTCGGTTGGTTGCAAAAGGATATAGTCAAGAATATGGTATTGACTATGAAGAAACTTTTGCTCCTGTAGCCCGTATGGTCACTGTTCGATGCCTAATAACCGTTGCCTCTATCAACAAGTGGAACATCTATCAAATGGATGTTAAAAATGCCTTTTTAAATGGTGATTTAAGTGAAGAAGTTTATATGGATGCTCCTCCTGGAATGGAGGCTCCTGAGGGAAAGGTGCTTCGTCTTCAAAAAGCACTCTATGGTCTAAAACAAGCCCCCAAGGCTTGGTATGATAGATTTAATTCTGTTATGATTGAAAATGGCTTTTCCTCTTGTTTTACTGACACTGCTCTATTTGTTAGAAAATCCAATGCAGGGATTGTAATTTTACTTTTGTATGTTGATGACATGCTCATCACTGGGAGTGACTCTAACGGGGTTAAGAGTATAAAATCTATCTTGAAGGATAAATTTGAAATGTCTGACTTGGGTTTTCTAACTTATTTTTTGGGAATTGAAGTAGCATACTCTCTTAAAGGATATTTTTTATCTCAAACTAAGCTTGCCTCTGAGATCATTGACAGGTCAGGTATTACGGATGAGAAGCTTTGCGAAACTCCTGCGGTTGTAGGAGCAAAGATGAAAATTGATGATGGGGTTCCACTTTTGGATCCTACACCCTACAGACAGCTTGTAGGATCTCTGATGTATATAAGTATTACCAGACCAGATATATCCCATGCAGTCCACACTGCAAGTCAGTTTCAGCATGCGCCTACATCCGTTCACATGAGTGCCATCTTACGAGTCGTAAGATACATAAAGGGTACTCTAAATAAGGGAGTTTTTCTATCTTCTTCTTCCGATTTAAAATTAATTGCTTATACTGATTCTAATTGGGGAGGTGACCCAAATAACCGTCACTCCACCACTGGATTTTGTGTATTTTTAGGTGACTCGCTGATTTCATGGAGATGCAAGAAGCAACAAAAGGTGTCACTCTCCTCAACAGAAGCTGAATATCGTGCCATGGCAACTACTACCATGGAGATTGTTTGGATTCATCAACTGCTTGAAGACATGGGAGTCACAATTGAAGGGCCTACCAAGCTGTGTTGCGACAACAAGAGCGCAATCTACATTGCGAAAAACCACACATTCCATGAGCGGACCAAACACATTGAAATGAACTGTCACTATGTTCGCGAAGCATATCTCCGAGGAGTCATTGATCTTCCTTATGTTACGTCCGAATATCAGTTGGCGGACTTCTTTACCAAAGCCTTGTGTGCTCCACAGTTCAACTTCCTTCTTGGCAAACTATCGGTCATCCTGCCCTAAGTTTGAGGGGGGGTGTTAAAATATGTAATCCAAACTTGTAACTTCGTATATATATTTTACATATATAAGGTAATACATATACATATATATAATATATGTATATGTATCTACCTATTATATATGTAAAATATATATATAATTCTATCTTTAGTCTTAGGGGTAGTTTAGTCTTTTTTACACATATTCTTTTTCGAATATGTCTTGTAATTTCTTTTCCCATTTTTATTTTTCCTTTTTTTCTTTCAATAAATGAGTTGTACCTACCTTGGGAGGGGCCCAACACACTAGTCGTTGGACCCCTCCAACGGTCACATTTGTGACCGTTGGAGGGGCTCCAACGACTATGTGGAGCCCCTTCCAAGGTCTCCTGTAGCCCTATAAATATGGGCTCTCTCCATTGTATTTGTAAGAAGAGATTTGGGATTATAGCCCAACCTCTTTAGTGTTTATGAAACTTATGGGTGCAAGTGCACATTTGTGATTCGGTGTGTTGTGTTCGTTGTGCACAAGTGTTCTTGGGTGTGTATGTTCACACATTTATTCTTAAGGTTGTTGCGTTATCGGCTAAAGTATCTTGTTGAAGATACTTTTACAGGACCATCCCCCTTTCTCTCTATATAATTTTCTTCTAAAGGTATTGCTATTTGTAATGTTAAAAGCATCCTTCTTGCTATAAAATTCTTAAGTAGGGAATGGCAGCAGAATCCAATGCTCTTCTACAAGCAATGAGGTGCAATATATGGATTTGGATGTAGAGGGGAACCCATTTATGCTTCTTAAGTTTGAGGAGCACTACAATTCACAATTGAAAATTATTCCTTGTGTTTATTAATCAGTGGGTTACATGACTTGCTGGACAAAATAATTCTATGATTATGCTGTCCTTTTCTCTAATATATTTAGCTCTTACGCATGCATCTATTGATTTTGGTTATATAAAAGGAAAGTACTGCATACACTCAGGCTTTACAATTTATACACATGGGGTTTACATTGTTTTCTATAAATTTATGAATCAAGTGAAATAAACTGTTGGTTGTTGCTGATGCAACTGTTTGCTACAGGGATGAATATTATGCATGGGGACTGCATCAAATAGCTAAAGCTGTCAGTTTCTTGAATAATGATTGCAAACTGGTAAAATGTCAAGCTTAACTTTTGTTTGCCCATGCAGTTAAAGTTATTACTCTTGTATCTTTCATATTATTGATGTTGTACTTTTTACAAGCAATTTTATTGTTATTGGAAGTCCAAGTTAAAGATTTTGATTTTAAATGTATTTTGTCAAAGTAATTTATAGATTTGCAATCACTAGTTTCTGTGTGTTGTCTTTGAGTCTTGATTTTTTATAATGTTAAGAGAGTATTATTATGGGAGAAGTGAATAATATATCACTGATCCTTAGTACCTTTATATATGGTTTATGATTTTAATTTTAGGCAGAGGCATTGATGGTTGGTGACATTTTTGTAATGTATGGATTTTCTTTTTTATATTGTATTCCAACATGGCAATTTATTGTATTGTCATGGTAAATCATCATTACTCTAATCATATGATCATGTTGATAACCTATCCAATGTGATTTCTCTCATTGAGAATCAAGATTATCCTCTCCTAATCTTATGCATCTATGCCGACATAGCTTTTCACTGTATTGCATAAGGGCAGAATGGTGAATTGCTATTTATCCTATTCCGAAGGTTATCCTAATGAATTGTAAAAATTCCATCATCTGACTTCTTTAACTTCTGTACCTCTGTCTAACAATGAACAACACAAATAGGTCATATGGTGATGAAGGTTGGTTAATTATTTGAAGTATTTAGAAAAATAGATTAGGAAAATAAAGGGATTTTTGGAAGGGAAAGAAAACTTGAAACTGAAATGGTAATTGTAAATCATGAGTTTGTGATTTCTTTGAGAACATTGGAGAGCCTAATCTGGGATGAGTAGTACTCTTCGTGCCACTTCTTTTGTAAATTAAAAGTGAAAAGTGGTATTAAGAATCCTGTATGAAGGTTGTCTATGCCATTAATTTTAAGGCCCAGTGCCATCAATAAAGAATTTTGTCTTTACTGTGGTTTCTAGATTAGCCTTGAGCAACTCCTTGATTGTGGAGTACGCAACATTTTCTCTTATATGCATATAGCATTCTTGTGTTTGTTCTTGTTGACACTTGTTTGACTATACATTTGTTGAGAGTTCGTAAATCTTATGTATTAGGTGTTGTATTTGTTAATCTATGTAGTCAGGTACAATGGGTGACCCAAAGTCCATTAATGTTCTGTGGGTTGGATAAATTAGTTTGAGTTTTAGTTGAGTTGAGTTTGGACCTGTATTGATCTCTTAAGATTTTTGTCTACTTGGGACTTGGTACTTAAGTAATCCTTGTAAGGTGATTAGGGTTATGGTTGAATAAAATCGAGTTTGGAGGCAGTTTCTCCATCTAAGAGAACTAATTTCTTCTTCGACAAGGTTGTCCCCGTTTTCTCTCTCTCTCTCTCTCTCTCTCTTTCTTCATGCATTTGCCCCTTCTTTTCCACTTCCATCTTTTTTTCCTTTTTGTTTCTTCTTATCCTCTCACTCTCTTTTCCCTCCTCTGTCTTGTCTCTACTCTCTCACCTTCTCACTATCTCATGCGGC
The DNA here is from genome assembly GCF_984573655.1 of Nuphar pumila. Classification (NCBI taxonomy): domain Eukaryota; kingdom Viridiplantae; phylum Streptophyta; class Magnoliopsida; order Nymphaeales; family Nymphaeaceae; genus Nuphar; species Nuphar pumila. Next base: position 40,317,628 of record NC_143260.1, read on the forward strand.
CCACCATCCACTCGTCCCTTCTGTCCATCTCCCTGTTATCCTATATCTAGTGTGAGCAATCAGCCAGCCATCCAACTACCTTACCGGTTAAGGCCTTGGCTTGTGTCCAAGACAGTGAGCGGCCTCTCTTGAGGAGGGCCCTTAGCTGCGTAACAGCTGGATAAAACCGATCCCTTAAGGCGATCAGGTTCCAACATCTTCTAGGTCAAAGGTCAGATATGAACCATAACATTTTATTGCAAGTTTCAGGAACAATAACAGCTTGAACCCTCGTTACTTGTGTATACCTATACATTTTATATGCTTTCTGGTGTGTATGTGCCAGTATATATACTGCAATATCACCAACATAAGACATTCCAGTGTTTTCCATCATTATTTGGTGTTGGATTGGCCAGAGCCACCCTGCTGGTTCTTAGCCAACACCACACTAGAATGGCTGGGTCACCTGGGTGTAAACTTTAGCCATCTACTGTTATCAAGGGTAATTGTGTGAAACTGCACGCCTTTGTTGGTTTCCAGCATTGGCTAATGCCACCCTACTAGCTTCCTATACACTCATGTCTACGAAATGAGAAAGTTCCACCATCGAAAGTGCTTTATGTTAGCAGCATGTGCTTTGCACAGCACAAAACAGAGCACATATAGAGGCATCTGTTTTCATCTTTAGATAATGTCAGATCCCCCTAGCTTCTACTGCAATCTTGCTTGTTCGCAATGAGAAGATTGTCGTCTACTCCTTCACTGCTTCTTTGTGAAAAGGCACCAAATCAGCAATGATATTTTTGCCAAGTGCTGGCATGTCTATATCAGAAAGGCTTTGACGACTTGATTTTCACATTAGGTGTTGGACCTCAATCTTGCTTCATCTTGGCTGATGGTTCTTGGGTTCAGATTTATTCTTGCAATTATGCTTCAAGTTCAGGAGCAAACGTGTGAAACTGAACAAACTGGAGGAAAATTGTTGTGTTATATTTATTCATTTTATGGGGTTAAATTGGATTTCCTCTACTTTGTTGTAGAATCTCAAATGAAAGTGAGAAATGAAACATTTTGATTGGTTTGAATTCGTTGGATGTTGTTTCTTTTTTTTTCACTTTTTATCATAACCCTCAATTTCATGTATGTGTGGCTTTTCAGTGATTAAAGTTTGTCAAGATTTCTTAATTTCTTTTACTTTGGTTGTAGGTTCACGGTAATGTGTGTTTGACTAGTGTAGTGGTGACACCAACACTAGACTGGAAGCTTCACGCATTTGATGTATTGTCTGAATTTGATGGAAATAATGAATCTTCTACGGGTCCAATGTTGGTAAATGCTTGTCTATCTTCTCTGAGTGATCTCCTTTTGGCCATCTCTGGTTCTCAACCGTTTGACTTTTTGGCTGTTTCTCTTTAATTGTTTATCTTATTTATATTTTTCTTAAATGTGGGTGCAACGCACCAGATCTTTGGGAGACTTCATAAGTGGTATTTATTCTCCAGTTCTTGGAGCCTGGGAAAATGTCCATCACCACCATAGGCATTCTGTTTATCATATAGAGAGAAATTTAGACATTTACTAGCAGTGCCTTTGAAGTGCACAATGCTTTTTAATGTTATAATGCCCATAGTGGTGCCGGACCACCATGTCATCTTTAAATTCATTAAACACATAAATTTGTGGTGATCTTGTTAACATCCACAAATGTTCCTGGAAGTTAATAATTCCTGTGTGTGTGTGTGTGTGTGTGTGTGGTGTGTGGTGTGTTTGTGTGTGTGTTGTGCACATGTGGGTGTGGCGTGTGCATGCACGTGTTCCGTTTGCGTGTGCGTGTATGTGTGCCTGTGTGCACGTGCATGTGACTGTTGTGTGTGTGTGTGTGTTATGTGATAGAAGCTTATATATGCACATTTCTTATCTTTGCTTGGTTCTTTTTGCTGCATTTTGAATTGACCTTTTATGTTAAAGATGTTGAGCTTCTTTTTGAAGTTTTCTTCCTGCAGCAATATGAATGGCTGGTTGGTTCACAGTACAAACCAATGGAATTGGTTAAGTCTGACTGGATGGCAATCAGAAAATCTCCACCATGGGCAATCGACTCGTGGGGCTTGGGTGAGTCTTCTTATTTGATATGCCTATGGTCACTTGCATCTGCTCCTCTATTTCTCTGTTTGGAGTTTTGGTTTGGTGGTTACTTTAGGACAAGGGTGCAGTGCTCTGAGTAGAGGTTGTTTCCTATGTGGCTATTTCTTGATGTTGAAAGTTTCTTATATTCTGCTCGTTTATCTATGCAAAGTATCATTTACCAAACTGTGGAGAGTACCTTCAAGAATAAGGCTTAGTTACTGCAGGCAAAATGTCATCTATAAGATGTTTTCAGGCAAAATGGCTAGTAGTGTATATACTTTACAGAAGTTAAAAAAAGAAGAAGTATCTAAGTGAAATTTTATTGTGAAGATGATGAAAATGATGTTGTTGGTTTAGTCATTCTTGGTCTTTTTTCGATGCTTGTTGCATGGTCAATGCCAATATTGAATGAGTCTGTTAATTGTTTTCTATCAGGTTGTCTTATCTATGAACTATTCTCTGGTACAAAATTATCTAAAACTGAAGATCTGCGTAACACTTCTTCCTTGCCAAAGGTTAGTCTGACAGTATTCACATAGATAATCTTTGGCTTTCTATATAAATTTCAGTGGCAACATAATGAATGATTGCATTCAATAACGATTTATTCATGTATGCTGTGTCAAATTAGTTATTATCAACATTATTACATTAATGCTAGTCATTTGTTAATCTCTTTGAATGATGCCCTGGATTTATTGATTCGCTCGCCTTACAGTCTTTGCTTCCAGATTATCAGAGACTTTTGGGCTCCACACCATCACGGAGATTAAATCCTTCAAAGCTTATTGATAACAGTGGTGAGTTAATGTCATTCCATGCCTTCCAATTATGATTGGGTTGGCTTTCATTTAATTCTTGTGCATATAGTGTGTTCTAATTATTATTTGTTATGGATCAGATTTACTTTCTTTGGATCCAATGATGTACATTTATAATGAACATTTGATGAATAAACAATGTGATGTGTTCTATATTCATTATGATACATTTACCAAAAAAATTGCTTCTATTATGCATGGGGGATTTCTGTGAGGCAATTTTTTGGAGAACTTTACTAACAGATCTTTTTTGGGCATGGACACTGACCATCATAATAGTGTTAGGAACTTAGGACACATTTTTATCTTGTAAATGTTAAGGATAGCCTTTCCAATGTTTGCCAATATTGTTGTAGCATTTGTATGGGAAGCCATGTCATGGTTGTTGGAAAATGTTTTTCCTTCTCTTTGTAGGGACTTTTTGTGGTTATTACAATTGCGTATCTTTTTTTCTAATGTTCTATCTTTGGAGTTTCTTTTTCTTGAATGCATTATTGTTGTTTAGTTGACTTTTTGATTGTTAGATTATAATTTCCTCTTATTTGATAGAATATTTCGAGAATAAGTTGGTAGAGACCATCCAATTCATGGAAGTTCTGAATTTGAAAGACAGCGTTGAAAAGGACTCTTTTTTCCGGAAACTCCCAAACTTGGCTGAACAACTTCCCCGCCAAATTGTGTTAAAGAAGGTATGTTTCTGTTTATGATCGAGTTGCCTGCTACTTGTTACCATCTTGTTGAGCTTTCCATTCATTTATACTTTGCATTATATTGTCAGTGGTCCCTGAATCTTGTCTTTGCAGTTACTTCCTTTATTAGCTTCTGCATTGGAATTTGGATCTGCTCCTGCTCCTGCTTTGACTTCTCTCTTGAAAATGTGTTCTTGGCTTTCCAATGATGAATTTAATCTCAAGGTTATAATAGTTTTACCTTCTTCATTTTTTTAAATACAGACAGGCTTAGTATTGAGCTGAATCTGCAAGATCTGAATATTTCTTTATTATTTCATTAATTAGGTTTCAGGTTTCTTATCTGCTGTTTCTCATTCCTGTAGGTCCTGCCAACAGTTGTCAAATTGTTTGCTTCAACTGATCGAGCTGTCCGAGTTAGTCTTCTGCAGCACATTGATCAGTTCGGTGCATCTTTGACAGCTCAAGTTGTGGATGAGCAAGTAAGAGATTCTATTTTTTTTTCTTTATTTTAATTTGGCATATGTAACATGCAATCATGATATGTATCTTTATGAAACTATGAATCCTTTTGTATCTTCTAAATGTTAAAATTGTCTTACTGTTGCCTGTTGTTTCAGGTTTATCCTCATGTTGCTTCTGGCTTTTCTGATACATCTGCCTTCCTTCGGGAATTGACACTTAAATCTATGTTAGTTTTGGCACCAAAAGTGAGTAAATTTTGTCTTGCTGGGTACAGTAAAAAATTTGATATTACTGAGCAATATAGCCTTGTAAATGTGTAGTAATGCAATGATCTCAGCTACTGATTGTGATGGGCAGCGATTCATTCTGATGACACTTCATCAATCTGTCTATGAATTATGAATGTATTGGCTTATTTTGTGGACTCACCATTTTTTGTTCAAATTCATTGCTTGGATCTTTTTATATCTTGGTTATTCTCAACTAGTATCATCTAGGCTTATTGGTGCTTTTGTCAGCCTAGAGATATAGTGTTGTCCAGTTATAATGAAAACTTATTTTATAGATTTTGTCCAATAGGGGTCTCCAGAAGCCTAAGGGGTTTCCTTGCAACTTTTAGTATTGTTTGTAGCTATGTCATATGGATACGGATGCGCAAGCGCAATACGATGCAGATACGCTTAGTACAGTACAATAATTTTAAAAAATTAGGATACAAGTACATAGCCATACACACACATAGATGTATGTATGTGTGTATAAAACAACAGTTCTAAATCACTATAATTAGGAACATCAAATGATGAAACTAAGTTGGAATTGAAATGTAATGTATTTGGAGGCACATTTTAAAAGAAAAAGAACTCAAAGAATACATAATAGTGAATAAGATCATAAAATAAATAGATAAAGTTAATGACACAATGTTGACTGCATGTGAAACTGGTTTGATTATATACATGAAATGTCGTATCATGTCCGGGTGTTGTGTCATATCGACACAGGATACGCGTGCTAAGTGTCCGTGTGAGTGTTCCTGCTGCTTAGGTTATTCTGTGTGGCATAAATATCATGCTTTCTTGGCTGTTATTAGAATTGCATGTAATTCATGACTGCTATAGTTAGAAAGATATTTCTTTTGCATGCATTGTTTTAAAGTCTACTTCCGAATTTTGCAAGATTTTACCAGCTACTAGCTGCTTCGTATGCTGCAAAGCATGATTCTGATTTTTTCCTTTGAAACATTTATAGCTGTCTCATAGATTGAACTTCTTTTGAAAATCCATCAATGGGGATATGAATTATCCTTTAATTTGAAACAATAGAAGAGTTTGGTTTATTGTGGGCCAAAGATTTCAGTTCATTTGTATCTGGATATGAAGATTGTTAGACTTAGCATCAGAGATTACTTTGTTACCATGTTTCAGATATGTTTAGCATTTGTTATTTATATTATGCTTCCATTGGAATGACTTTCTTTTAATACTCCATGATGTCAGGGGTATTTTTGTCATTCACTTGTACCCCCCTTGATGTCCCATATATAAGTAGTTTTTTAATGAAAATAAGGGGCCTGAGATTCACTCTTTCTTGTTGCCTCTTCATCTTCCTCTTCTTTTCTTCTTCTCCTTTGTTCCTCTCTAAAATATCATGTGTGAGTCTAACATGGTCTTAGATCTGAAAAATGGTCCTGCAAACGTGAGGTAACTCCCATTCAGATTCACATTTAGTTTTCTCTTTATTCTTTTTTCCTTTCTTCCCTATCTTTCCTTTATTCTTTTTCCATCTCTTTTCTTTCTTCTTTATACTCCTCTCTGCTTCCCACCCTCCCCCAACCCCCACCAAGGAGTCTGATTACAGCCTTGACTTGTAACTTTCTAACATCATCACCCTCCTACTGATGTCAGTAACCCCTTAAAAGTTCTGTTCCAATAAGTCCAGAAGCATCTTTTGAACCAAAATTGATGTTTTGTAATGAAACAAGCGGAAGACAAAAAGACGAGCCACTAAGGGCATACAATAGCACAATCACTATGTGCACAATGAAGGCAATACAAGAAGCCTACAAGGGCTAATACAAGGGAACAAAATATAAAAAATAAAACTTTTATTGATAAAATGCTTAGTAAAAGCTTTGAGAACAAAATGAGGCAACCAACCCCTATTTATACAAGTGATGGTTATTTAGGAGCTCCCAACGATCATAAATGTGATTGTTGGGATTCTTCCAACGACTCTATGGTCTTTTAACAAAAGATAAAAAAAAAATAATAAAAACAAAAAACTGTTCTTAATGAACAATACCTATTATAAAGTTGAAAAGACCAAAATACCCTTAAGAGAAAATATAAATTATATCAAGAAATATATATATATATATATATATATATATATATATATATATATATATATATATATATATGTGTGTGTGTGTGTGTGTGTGTGTGTGTGTGTGTGAGCCTATTTTAACACTCCCCCTCAAACTTACGGTGAGATCACTGAAAGTTTGTTGAGAAGAAACAATAAACAGGGTGCAAGAAGAGTTTTAGTATAAAAATCTGCATGCAAGATGTGACTCATAGATCTGATTGGTAACAAAATTAGTAACAAACATGTATGCAACATAAAATTAATCAACAATAAGCAATAGACAAAAAAAATATGTCAAACACGGAACGTTACAAAACCTGCCCAGATATTAAAAAACAATTGAATAAGTAAAGCAAACAACTATCAATAAATGTTAAATAATTTAAAAATAATCCAAATTCTTAAAATAAAGTGCTAAAACTACCAACAAACTTGTATCCAACATAAAAGCAACTAATGCTTCATAAAATCATAATATATATATATATATATATATATATATATATATATATATATATATATATATATATATATATATATAACATGCTTTGGTAGAATCATAAAATAAGAAAAAAAAATCATATGCCAGGAGAAAAAAAACTACGCTTAATAAGAAATCATCACACGCCATAAAATTAGAAGAAAAATATAGAAAAAAACAGACTCCCAGTCAGCTGAAAAAGATAGAAGAAGATAGGGGAGGGGGAGATGGGAGGAAAAGAAGAGGAGGAAGAAATGAAAAAGAAGAAGGTGAGGAGGAAAAGAAGAACAAGGAAGAAGAAGACAAGGGAGGAAAAGAAGAAGAAAGAGGAGGAGGAGAGGAAAGGAAGAAGAAGTAGAAGACAAGAGAGAGAAAGAGAGGCAAAGAAGAAGAAGATGCAGAGGAATGAGGAGAGCGACAAAGAGAGGAGAAGAAGAGATGGTGGGGGGTGGGGAGCATACCTGGAGGCTGAGGGCAATGACAGTGCGATGAGGGTGACAATCGATCTGTGAGTTTGCGGCTGTGAGCAACGAGAGTGAGCGAGAGAGCAGAGGGAAAAAGAGAGTAAGAGAGAGGGGAAAAGGTTTTTATAACGCTCCCCTCACCGTCTTGTCTTTTCACATTAAAATAACAAATTTACTTTCTTTCCCTCATGCTTAGGTGAGGGAAAGTTAAGCACCTACTAGGGCGCCTAGAAAAAAAGGTCCATTTGTTTAGCCCAGGCTAGACGCCTAGTCGGCACTTTTGACTACATAGCTTCTAAGTGAGGTTTCCTCTATAGGAGGATCATGTAAAATCTCTTGATCCCCAACCAAGGTTACTTCTTTGGGAGAAGAGTATTTTTCTAAAGCACTTTGAGGATTACTTTTCTCACACCGAGTATAAACACATATATCTTTAGTATATTTTTTAACTACATCATCATTGCTTAATGATGATTCTATTCTTTCATCATCACAGTCATTAATAACAACTTCATCATTCAAAAACTTATTACAAGTGTAATCAACTTCTCTTACATCTTTGAAAATAAAAAGTTTTGGTACTTTCAGAAACTCTTCTAAAATTAATCAAAATTTTTATGTCCCAAACATTAGAGTAGTACCCAAACTTAACTTAAATCTCTTATCCGTTTCTCCAATTACCGACCATAAATGTAAGGTCACATTTTCATCTAATGATTGCTTGGTACATGATTTCCAATCCAAGAAGCCGATTGGGCGAGGCCATAGAAGAAGAGACCTCTACTACATGGACAATTTGGAACTATCCAATCAAGTTTTTTATAATTTTGTCAAAAAGAAAGATATTGAAAATTGACATAGGAGATTAGGACATCCAAGTATGTCAAAAATGTATTTATTTCTTTTTCTTGAAAGTTGTAATGAAAAGATTTGATTTGTGAAGATTGCATTCTTGGAAAAATGAAATCTCTACCTTTTGGAACTAGCCAATTTGTGTTTAAAAAACCATTTGAGTTAATACATTTGGATGTATTGGGACCGACACCGGTTATGTCTAAAGGATGAGTTTCTTATTATGTAATATTTGTGGATGATTATAGCAGGCACACATGGATTTATTTTCTTAGACTCAAATTCAAAGTATTTTAGTGTTTTCAAAAGTTTCATACTTATGTCAAAAATCAATTCAAAACATCCATTTAAATATTTAGATCTGATTCCAGAGGAGAATTTTTATCAAATGATTTTAAAATTTTTCTTGATCAATAAGGAATCATTCATAAAAAATCTTGCCTGTAAGAAATACACGTGAGGGTATTATGGGTATTTCTCTGTATTGTAATTCAGTTCATACCAAAAGGGTGTTATTGTATTTTGTCATGTATTTTTCTCACTTAATATATATTCAAGAGAGGCGTCCCTGCTAGGGCAGGGCTTGAGTTCATCTCCTAGTCTTTTCTTTCTTCTCTATTTTCTTTGTGCAGCAGGGCACACAAACCGAGGGAAACAACAGTCTTCACATGGTATCAGGGCGGGTCAAGGCACAACCATCAATTTGTGATTTTCTTCTTCTTTTCTTTTAATTCCAAATCTGGTCACATTGGATCAGGTCTCCTTATCTCTCCCTTTTTCAAAATCGATCTAATCATATTAGATCTCATCATTTTTCTTGCCCCTTTTCTAAATCAGATCTGGTCACGCTAGTTACCTCAAATCTGATTTGATTCAATCAGATTTGATTTGACGTCTCTAAATCTTCACCGTTTCCTTCATTTATTTCAAGTTGATTTAATCGTTAATCATATTCTTTTTCTTTTCCTCTACCTAATTCGTTACATCAGCCTTTATTTCAGAGTTGTTTTCTTTCAGATCAGAATCAGATCTGAATCTATAAATCTCAGTGTGAATCTAATGAAACAAGAGTGCACAAATACAATGCCAACAAAGAGCTACACAAGTACAACAACAACAACAACAACAACAACACTGCGCCTTCATCCCAAAACAATTGGGGTCAGCGATATGAACCAAAAAAGAAATTCATTTTGGGTCCTCCACATGAATCCTTTTCCTCCAATCATTTCTATCCAACGCCATGTCCTCGGTGAGGTTCAAAGCATTCATATCCTTTCCTATCATCTCCATCCAAGTCTTCCTAGGCCTACCCCAACCTCTTTTAACTAATAAATTTTCCCATTTCTCCAACCTTCTAACTGGAGCATCATTAGGCCTTCGCCGAATATGTCCAAACCACCGTAAACGATTCTCACGCATCTTATTTTCAATGGGTGCAACACCTACCTTCTTACGTATCTCTTCGTTCCGAATCTTATCTTTTATTGTATTTCCACACATCCATCTAAGCATCCGCATCTCAGCTACACTCATTTTTTGAATATGATGTCTCTTGGCAGCCCAACATTTCGTACCATATAGTAAAGCGGGTCTAATAGTCGTCCTATAAAACTTTCCCTTCAACCGCAATGGCATTCTACGATCGCACAGCACTCCAGTAGCACTTTTCCATTTCATCCACCCAACCTTTATCCTATGATTTACATCTCCATCAATTTCTCCATACTTTTGAATGATGGATCCCAAATATTTGAAATAATCATTCACCGGTATATCTTGCTCACCAAGCTTCACTACACTCCCATCACTACTTCGTTGCTTACTAAACCGACATTCCATATATTCAGTCTTACTCTTACTCAACTTAAAACCTCTAGCTTCCAATGTCTGTCTCCATAATTCTAACTTAGCATTAACCCCAGCTCTAGACTCATCAATCAAAACAATATCATCAGCAAACAACATACACCACGGTACATTTTCTTGAATTGATCTCGTAAGCTCATCCATCACTATCGCAAATAGGAAAGGGCTTAAAGCAGATCCTTGATGTAACCCAACCGTTATCGGAAAATTGGTTGTCACCCCTCCACAAGTGCGGACATTGGTTACTACTCCTTCATACATATCTTTAATTATACTAATGTACTTGAGAGAAACACCTTTCTTCATCATTGTCCACCAGAGAACGCCCCTAGGTACTCTATCGTATGCCTTCTCTAAATCAATAAAAACCATATGCAAATCTTTGTTCCTCTCTCTATATCTTTCAATAAGTTGTCTAAGAAGATGTATAGCTTCCATAGTTGATCTTCCAGGCATAAAACCAAATTGATTCTCCGATATCATGACAACCTTCCTCAACCTAGACTCAATCACCCTCTCCCAAAGTTTCATAGTATGACTCATGAGTTTTATACCACGATAGTTTGTGCAATCTTGTATATCACCCTTATTCTTATATAAAGGCACCAAAGTACTCTTTCTCCACTCATTAGGCATCTTATTTGTTCGCCAAATCAAGTTAAAAAGATTTGTCAACCATTCTAAACCTTTCTCTCCCAAGCATTTCCAAGCCTCGATAGGTATACCATCTGGGCCAACTGCCCTTCTTGATTTCATTTTCTTCAAAGCCTCTGCAATTTCTTTCTTTTGAATCTTGCGCATGAAGTCACGATTTATCTCATGAAAAGGAATGAAGACGTCTCCAAGATCTTGAGCATGACTATCATTAAATAGCTTATCAAAATAATCTTTCCATCTCTCCTTAATCTCCTCATTTTTGACTAAAACCCTTTGCGTTTCATCTTTGATACATCTAACCATACCCAAATCCCTCGATTTCCTATCTCTCATCTTTGCAAGCCTATAAATATCCTTCTCGCCTTCTTTGGTATCCAACTTGTCATAAACCTCCTTATATACCTTAGCCCTCGCGTTTCGAACAACTTTTTTAGCTTCCTTCTTTGCTATCATATACTTCTCCAAATTCTCATTATCACGACTCTTACTTAGATTTCTATAACACTCTCTTTTAACCTTAATAGCTAAATTGACATCCTCGTTCCACCATGATGTATCCTTACCTAGTGGTGCACCGCCTTTAGACTCACCCAATACCTCCTTAGCTACTTTTCTCATACCACCCGCTATCTTATTCCACATTGATTCTGAATCCTCCTCGAGACACCAATCAACTTCCTTAACTACCTGTTCTACAAACATTCCTTGTTTAGCTCCTTTCAGTGCCCACCACTTAATTCTAGGATCTATCCTATGTCTATCCCTTTTGCGGCATTGTCTAATTCTAAGATCTAAAATTAAGACTCTATGTTGTGTAGCTACACTTTCTCCTGGTATAACCTTACAATCAATGCAACAACCCCTATCTCTCTTTCTAAGTAGGAAAAAATCTATCTGACTCGTATTAACCCCACTTTTAAATGTTACTAGGTGAGACTCCCTCTTCCTAAAGCAAGTGTTTGCTAAGATCATATCATAGGACAAACAAAAATCTAAAATCCTTTCTCCACTTTCATTTCTTTCTCCTATACCATAGCCTCCATGGATATTCTCAAATCCATCCCTACTAATGCCTACATGTCCATTAAGGTCACCGCCGATGAAAAGCTTTTCTCCATAAGATGTCTCTTGTACTACTCCATCTAAATCTTCCCAAAATTGATGCTTAATGGAATCATCTAAACCTACTTGAGGTGCATAAACACTAATAATATTAATAATATCCGTACCTAATACTAATTTAATAAGTAAAATTCTATCACCCTTCCTACGGACCTCAACTACATTATCTATAAACTGACGACTCATAACAATCCCTACTCCATTCCTATTCCTATTTATTCCTGTATACCAAATCTTATATCCCCAAGGTTCTATCACTTTAGCTTTCTCACCTACCCATTTGGTCTCTTGAAGACATAAAATATCAATCTTTCTCCTACACATAACATCTACTAACTCTACCAACTTACCAGTTAAAGACCCTATGTTCCAAGTGGCTAACCTAATTTTATGGTCTTGGACTAACTTCTTTACCCCCACCCGTCCAACAAAGTAAGGGAACCCTTGCCTATTTGACACCACACCCGGGCGCCGGTGTGACGCGTCGCTTCTGGGCGACGACCTAGCAACCCTTGCACATTTATCACTGCCTCCGGGCCTAGAGAGTACAGCGCGTCGCTCAGTATGGAACGCCCCAACGAAATTCTCATATTGGTTCATTTTCATAGGATATGACAAAGTTTTTATGCTGGCTGTCACAGGCCTACCGCAACCCTCCTCCTTTATCCGGGCTTGGGACCGGCAGTGTATAACTACACAGGCGGAGTTAAAGATCTACACAAGTGCACAAATAAAAAATATGGTCTCTAATGGACCAACAACAATCTCATAAAAGAGATACAAAAATATGAAATCCACAAGATCATCACAAGAGCATACCGAAAAAGATATTTGTATTAAGGCACATCAAATGCTTTAGAAAAGCATGAAGTTACAAGAGAAGGTGAGGCTCTATTTATAGAGCAGCACATTATATAAAGGGAGGCAGTCCAACAGTCTTTGGACTCACCACCCAACAACCATATTGACTTAACTATAAAAACAAAAAGATAATAAAAAAAAAAGACGACTTTTCAGTCTCTAATGAGCTGTACTAAAATACATTATATAAAATGAGTAGAATACCCCTGATATATGTATATTTATAAATATATGTATATCAATGAATATGTACATAGTATTTTAACACCCCCTCAAACTTTCAGTGAAATCACCAAAAGTTTGCTAAGAAGGTACAAGAATCTTGGTAGAAGAAGAGCTTTGGTGAAGAAGTCCGCAATCTGAAACCCAGACTGAGCATATGGCAAAGTAACCGTTCATTTCAAATATTCTTCATGAACATAGTGATAATCCATTTTAATATGTTTCGTCTGCTCATGAAATATGTGATTGCTGGCCATATATATGACGCTTTTGGTATCATTGCATAGTTTTGAAGGTTCTGAAACATCAACATCCATATCTGAAAGTAATGATTTCATCCACACGACCTCAGTGGTTGTTGTAGCCATTGCCTTGTATTCAGCTTTCGTGGAAGATAAAGACACTTTTTGTTTTTTGCATCACCAAGAAATGAGTGAATCACTTACAAACATACAAAAACTTGTAGTTGAGTGACGGTTATTGGGATCTCCTCCCCAGTCAGAATCAGCATAAGCAATAAGGTTTAAAGATGATGAAGAGGATAAGAATAACCCTTTAGATATAGTTTCCTTGATGTATCAAATTATTCTTAATACTGCACTCATGTAAACCGATGTGGGGCACATGTTGAAGCTGACTTGCAGTGTGTACTTCCTACACAATGTCTGGCCTGGTAATAGGCAAATACATTAATGATTCGATAAGTTGCCTATAATGAGTTGGATCATCTAATAACACTCTGTCTTCAACTTTCATTTTTGCATTTATCACTTCAGGAGTATCGACATATTTTGTGTCATTGATTCTCGAACGCATAACAATATTAGCTGCAAACTTGATTTGAGACAAAATATACCCTCTTGGTGAATATGCTACTTCAATTCCTAAAAAATATCTCAAAAAACCAAGTTCACTCATATCAAAAGATTTTTTAAGCATAATTTTAATTTTTTAAATTTCTTTCTGATCATTCACAGTGATGATCATATCATCAACATACAAAAGGAGAATAATAAGTGAGGTACCTGTTGTCTTGGACCGATCTTTCAGAATAGGGCAGATCTTTCAGAATTGGGCAGTTGCAGTGAAAACTCTACTGAATGAAAAATGCATCGAGTGTAAGAATCGCGATAAGCAACAATATCGTCGTTAGTGTATCGTTATATGGTGACACAGACGTGGAGCATTGTTTGGTTAAGCAGTGCCAGCAGATCCGAGGATGTTGCTTTTAAAGATTTGGTTAAGGACCTCTTGGCTTGCAATTTCTCATGCGTAGCGGTTGGACGCACAGGGGTGCGTATAGGTTAGGGCTAATTCCTTCAGGGATCACATTAGGTGATTCCAGCCGAGTATGGTGACTCGGGGCTAGGCGAGTAAATGCCTAGGCATCGGCGAATGAGTCTGGGTGGTGCTCTTCGCTATGGCGTTCAATCATCAACTGGTCTTCGAACTGGGGGCCATAAGATCTTGTTCTTTCAGTTGCGAGGTTTTGTTGTAGCGTGCGCATGGAGTTGCAATACGCTTCATGTCACGCAAGGCTAAGGCAAGTTTGTGCCCCTTTCAAAAGTGATATCTGGTATGTGACGACTATGCACTAAGCGACATGGACTAGATGAAATTTGCATTTGGAAATGCGCTTGATCTTTCACTAGGAAGCTGCGCACAAGGTGGTATGCATGGCCAATAAAAATGATTCAGCACATGGAAATGTGTTGGTATGCGGCCTTTGGCCGTTAGGCTGGCCAGATTGGGCAGCTTGGCACGTCGCGGTTTTGCGAAGCATTCTATGCCTATGACAGAGCGATAAGAAGGCTTGCAGCGGTAAGGAAGGACCGTCGCGCTGCACTGGCTTATTGAAAAAGTAAGCCCATGACAAATTGGTATCAGAGCCTAAAGATTCACGGCAACCTTGTTATTTATTGTGTGCGACACTGAAGAGGACATAGATGGTTTATCTTGGTTACGCTAATTTTGTGCAGCTGAAGTATTGTTGACCGAGCATAAAAGCAAGTTGTTGGTAGAATGGTATGGAACATCTTGACCATAGTAAGCAGAAGTGTAAGGTTGTTATTCAGTTCGCTAAGAGAACATAGATAAGCTAAAGATTCTTATTAGTTATGCGTTAGGCTCACAGTTGGAGCGTGACGTTTGCTTTGTGCATGCAGAGAATGCACGTTGGATTTGGCTGGATGCTAAGTCACACAGACTCGGCTAGGGAGGTGTCGCACCCGAGTCTACACGCCCTGATACGGGTGCGGACACGAGTGCGGCTTAGGACAAGGTCCGGACTCGATCAACGACGAGTCAGACTTGGTCAACGAATTGAGGCCAAGTCCGTCCTCATTTTGGACTCGGTCAATGTTGACCGAGTCTATATTCGTTCATTTTTAAGGTGAAAAAACTAAAAAAATTATTATATATATATATATATATATATATATATATATATATATATATATATATATATATATATATATATATATATATATATATATATATATATATATAGCCGAGTTCCCGTGTCCAAAATTTTTAAAATTGCGCCCCACCCGCACCCACACTCATGTGACATAGGCTGGATGAATTTGCACCTTTGGGTATTGGAGACTCAACTAAACTTCTAGGTTTTCTCTCAAGATTGTGGGTTAGTGGAGTGTCCATGTTGAGCAGAATTCTCACTGTTTTGGTCTCTTGAGTTGGTAGATCCTCTATGGACTGTGTGTGTAGAAAAAATTGTTGTTCGTGGCTCGTCGGTTCCTGCGGGAACGTTTTGTTGACTCTAAGAGAGAGTTACAACGTGCTAGCTCCGGGAGGAGAGTTGCAATGTTGGGCCAAAGGTGCCTATGTGAGGACGAGTGCCCATAAAGATGCTTTGAATGACCACTTTGGGGTGATACACAAGAATACATCTTCTACTTGAGGAATAGTTTGGACCGTTGGAAAACCACAAGTTGGTGCTTAAGGGAGTTGATATCCCTGTAGCACACATTGGTGGTCGTATTTCTCTACGAGGACCACAAAGGCCTTGGAATTGTCCTTGTTGGAGTTTGAAGGCATCCTAGCCATGAGCATAAAGACGACAAGTTTGTCGTGCGGGCGAGAATGACCCGTTTGTGTTTGAGACTGCACTGGGGTCTCACGAGCAGAGAATGCTCGATATTGATAAAGAAGAAAACCACTGTCTAAGTGATCAAAGATGTGTTAAGGAATGAGACTTGGCGTGTTAAAGGTTGCGGTGATGGTGGATGTAAACTAGAACAAGTTGAGTAGGCCGAAGAAAAGAAGCAAACCAAAGATAAGTATAAAGAAAAACTGACATATCAAGGAAGATTGTGTTCTTACCTGCACCGACATTGTCGAGGATGACAATGGTTTTGGGTGGGGGAGAATGTCCTGAACCGATCTTTCAGAATGGGGCAGTTGCAGTCCGAAGCTCTACTAAGTGGAAAATGCATTGAGTCTTAGAACACGCGGTGTGCGTTGGCTTGATCGTTGATGTGTAGTGGTAGCATGGCATGCGATAGGCAACAGTATCGTCGTTAGTGCATCGCTGTATGGCGGCATAGACGTGGAACGTTGTTTGGTTAAGCAGTGCCAGCGGATCCGTGGATGTTGCCTTAGAGAGTTGGTTAAGGACCTCTCTGCTTGCAATCTTTCACGCGTAGCGGTTGGACGCACGGAGGTGTGTGTGGGTTAGGGCTAATTCTCCCAGGGATCACATTAGGTGATTCCAACCAAGTATGGTGACTCGGGGCTAGGTGAGTGAATGCCTAGGCGCCGACGAATGAGTCTGGGTGGTGCTCTTCACTATGTTGTTCAATCATCAACTGGTCTTCGGACTGGAGGCCACAAGGTCTTGTTCCTTCAATGGCGAGGTTTTGTTGTAGCGTGCACATGAAGTTGCAATAAGCTTCATGTCACGCAAGGTTAAAGAAAGTTTTTGTCCTTTTCAAAAATGATAGCTAGTATGGGACAACTATGCACTAAGCGGCATGGACTAGATGAAATTCACATTTGGAAATGCGCTTGATCAACTTCTGCTAGGCAGCTGCGCACACTGTAGTGCGTAGGGCCAATGAAAATGATTCAGCATATAAAAAAGTGTTGGTACGCGGCCTTTGGCCATTAGGCTGGCCAGATTGGGCAGCTTGGTGCGTCGCGGGTTTGCGAAGCATTCTATGCCCGTGACAGAGCGATAAGAAGGCTTGTGGCGGTAAGGAAGGATCATCTCGCCGCAATGGCTTATTGAAAAAGTAAGCCCATGACACATATAGATCTTACAAAAAAGGCATTGTCAGTGTAACAAGATTTAAATCCAAGGTTCAACATAGTACCAACTGATCATACCATGCGTTAGGGGCTTGTTTAAGCCCATATAAAGCTTTTTAAATACAAAGAACCATACCATTTTCAATAGTCAAACCAGGAAGATGATTCATATACACTTCTTTATTTAAATTTTCATTTAAGAATGCATTCTTAACATCTAACTGATATATTGGTCATTTTCTAATGGATGCTATTGCAACTAGAACCCTAACTGTGGTCATGTGATACTGGGGCAAATGTTTTCTCATAATCTATTCTATATTCCTGAGAATATCCTTTTGCAACTAAACTTGCTTTATATCTTTCTAGGGACTCGTCACTTTTTGTTTTGATTTTAAAGACCCATCTACACCCATTTATCTTCTTTTCCTTGGGAAGATGTTGAATTGCTCAAGTATGGGCTTTGTGTGATGCATCTAATTCTATTTTCATAGCTTCAACCCATTCTTTTATGTTTTTAGCTTCGTTGTAGTTAAATAGTTCATGATATGAATAAATTGCTAGAAGACAAGTTGTATAGTTTAGAGAAAAGGATTCATAAGAGACAAATCTATTTGGAGGCCTATGTATTCGTTCAGATCTTCTAACACTAGTTTTTTCAACATTTGTTGATTGATTATATATTTCAAAAGCACATGGATGCTCCCCGTTATCTCGTCTAGCATATTGTAAGAGATTATGAATTGGTTCTCTTTCTTCACTTGAGTCATTAATAGGCTCAAAATTTTCAAAGTTATTATCATCAACAATTTCATTATTTGATTTAGGTAACAAATCAAATAAGAAGGCATACTCGGATTCTTCCTTAGGTTTTTCAAAATCAAATCTATTTTCATTTTAAAAAAAAGTAATATTTCTATAAACATAAAGTTTATCATTTGTTTGATTATAATATCGATAACCTTTTTTATTTTCGGCATATCCAAGAAAAATACATTTTATAGTTGTAGGAGAGAGTTTGTTATATTTTTCAAGAAACGCAAAACATTTACATCCAAATATCCTTAGCCTTTTTAAGTTGGGATTAATTTTAAAAAGTTTTTCAATAGGAGATTTGTTTTCCAACGTTTGAGAATGCATTCTATTTATTAGATATACAACAGTGAAGGCAATTTCAGCCCAATTTTTTTTGGAATTTCTTTTGAAATAAGTAGGGACCTAGTAGTTTCAATAATGTGACGATGCTTTCTTTCGGAAATACCATTTTGTTGGAGGGTCTTAGCACACGATCTTTGATGTATAATACCATAAGTTTTTAGATATAATTGAAATTCTTTTGAAAGAAACTCTCTCCTTGAGTAAGAGCGAAAGACTTTAATATTTGTTTCAAATTGATTTTTAACAAGATTATGAAAATTTTTAAAACATGAAAAGACTTCAGATTTGAGTTTAAGGAAGTATATCCAAGTATCCCTATTAAAATCATCTATGAATGTAACATAATGAATAACCACTTTTTGATATAACGAGAGCGAGACCCATACATCCGAATACACTAATTCAAAATTTTCATTAGACAAGGAGGTTCTAGATCCAAAAGGTATCATTTGCATTTTTCCAGGTATACAATCTTCACCTACAAAATCTTTATATTTACAAAAAATTTTCAAAAATAGAAAGTGAGATAATTTGGATATACTTGGGTGTCCTAATCTTTTATGCCAAAGATCTAAATTAATGTCTTTTACATAATTACAAAAAAGAGTTTTTTGGTAAACATAAGGAATCGATATAGTAAAGATCTTCTCTTCTATGGCCTTGCCCAATTAGCTTTCCTAACTAGAGATCCTACACTCAACAAGCCTTAGATGAGAAAAATACTTTACACCCATAATCGAAAATTTGATAAACTGAAAAAGGATTTAAGTATAATTTTAGAATAACCCTCATATTTGGAACAAAAAGTTTTTTTGAAATATTGTTCAGTTTCCTATACTTTTAACTTTTAAACAAGTACCATCGGCGGTTGATACACAAAAAAAGTATGAATTATTATAATCGGATAATAAAGACTCATTATGAGTCATGTGAAAAGAGACTCCCAAATCCAAAATCCAAGAAGACTTACCTAGATGAGAAGAGGAGGAGATGGCGGCGTCAGATGCAGTAGTGACTTTAAGAGCTACTTGGGCAATAGTCAAATCATTGAAATTGTCCCCTTTCTTTGATTCTTGAAGTTCTTCACTTATGGCAGGCACTTTCTTAAACTTAGGACAATCCGGTCTTATATGCCCCGGTTCCTTACAATGATGGCCAATGATTTTACCTTTGTATCCTCCTCCATTATGTCATTTTCCATTGAATTTTTTTTCAAAGTGAGGTGGTTTATATACAACAACAACAACAACTACGCCATCATCCCAAAACAATTGGGGTCAGCGATATGAACCAAAAAAAAGAAATTCATTTTGGGTCTTCCACATGAATCCTTTTCCTCCAATCATTTCTATCCAATGCCATGTCCTCGGTGAGGTTCAAATCATTCATATCCTTTCCTATCATCTCCATCCAAGTCTTCCTAGGCCTACCCCGACCTCTTCTAACTGGAGCATCATTAGGCCTTCGCCGAATATGTCCAAACCACCGTAAATGATTCTCTCGCATCTTATTTTCAATGGGTGCAACACCTACCTTCTTACGTATCTCCTCGTTCCGAATCTTATCTTTTATTGTATTTCCACACATCCATCTAAGCATCCGCATCTCAGCTACACTCATTTTTTGAATATGATGTCTCTTGGCAGCCCAACATTCCGTACCATATAGTAAAGCGGGCCTAATAGTCGTCCTATAAAACTTTCCCTTCAACCGCAATGGCATTCTACGATCGCACAACACTCCAGTTGCACTTTTCCATTTCATCCACCCAACCTTTATCCTATGATTTACATCTCCATCAATTTCTCCATACTTTTGAATGATGGATACCAAATATCTGAAATAATCATTCACCGGTATTTCTTGCTCACCAAGCTTCACTACACTCCCATCACTACTTTGTTGCTTACTAAACCGACATTCCATATATTCAGTCTTACTCTTACTCAACTTAAAACCTCTAGCTTCCAATGTCAGTCTCCATAATTCTAACTTAGCATTAACCCCAGCTCTAGACTCATCAATCAAAACAATATCATCAGCAAACAACATACACCACGGTACATTTTCTTGAATTGATCTCGTAAGCTCATCCATCACTATCGCAAATAGAAAAGGGCTTAAAGCAGATCCTTGATGTAACCCAACCGTTATCGGAAAATTGGTTGTCACCCCTCCATAAGTGCGGACATTGGTTACTACTCCTTCATACATATCTTTAATTATACTAATGTACTTGAGAGAAACACCTTTCTTCATCATTGTCCACCAGAGAACGTCCCTAGGTACTCTATCGTATGCCTTCTCTAAATCAATAAAAACCATATGCAAATCTTTGTTCCTCTCTCTATATCTTTCAATAAGTTGTCTAAGAAGATGTATAGCTTCCATAGTTGATCTTCCAGGCATAAAACCAAATTGATTCTCCGATATCATGACAACCTTCCTCAACCTAGACTCAATCACCCTCTCCCAAAGTTTCATAATATGACTCATGAGTTTTATACCACGATAGTTTGTGCAATCTTGTATATCACCCTTATTCTTATATAAAGGCACCAAAGTACTCTTCCTTCACTCATTAGGCATCTTATTTGTTCGCCAAATCAAGTTAAAAAGATTTGTCAACCATTCTAAACCTTTCTCTCCCAAGCATTTTCAAGCCTCGATAGGTATATCATCTGGGCCAACTGCCCTTCTTGATTTCATTTTCTTCAAAGCCTCTGCAATTTCTTTCTTTTGAATCTTGCGCATGAAGTCACGATTTATCTCATGAAAAGGAATGGAGACGTCTCCAAGATCTTGAGCATGACTATCATTAAATAGCTTATCAAAATAATCTTTCCATCTCTCCTTAATCTCCTCATTTTTGACTAAAACCCTTTGCGTTTCATCTTTGATACATCTAACCATACCCAAATCCCTCGATTTCCTATCTCTCATCTTTGCAAGCCTATAAATATCCTTCTCGCCTTCTTTGGTATCCAACTTGTCATAAACCTCCTTATATACCTTAGCCCTCGCGTTTCGAACTACTTTTTTAGCTTCCTTCTTTGCTATCATATACTTCTCCAAATTCTCATTATCACGACTCTTACTTAGATTTCTATAACACTCTCTTTTAACCTTAATAGCTAATTTGACATCCTCGTTCCACCATGATGTATCCGTACCTAGTGATGCACCGCCTTTAGACTCACCCAATACCTCCTTAGCCACTTTTCTCATGCCACGCGCTATCTTATTCCACATTGATTCTGAATCCTCCTCGCGACACCAATCAACTTCCTTAACTACCTGCTCTACAAACATTCCTTGTTTAGCTCCTTTCAGTGTCCACCACTTAATTCTAGGATCTATCCTATGTCTATCCCTTTTGCGGCATTGTCTAATTCTAAGATCTAAAATTAAGACTCTATGTTGTGTAGCTACACTTTCTCCTGGTATAACCTTACAATCGATGCAACAACCCCTATCTCTCTTTCTAAGTAGGAAAAAATCTATCTGACTCGTATTAACCCCACTTTTAAATGTTACTAGGTGAGACTCCCTCTTCCTAAAGCAAGTGTTTGCTAAGATCATATCATAGGACAAACAAAAATCTAAAATCCTTTCTCCACTTTCATTTCTTTCTCCTATACCATAGCCTCCATGGATATTCTCAAATCCATCCCTACTAATGCCTACATGTCCATTAAGGTCACCGCCGATGAAAAGCTTTTCTCCATAAGATGTCTCTTGTACTACTCCATCTAAATCTTCCCAAAATTGATGCTTAATGAAATCATCTAAACCTACTTGAGGTGCATAAACACTAATAATATTAATAATATCCGTACCTAATACTAATTTAATAAGTAAAATTCTATCACCCTTCCTACGGACCTCAACTACATTATCTATAAACTGACGACTCATAACAATCCCTACTCCATTCCTATTCCTATTTATTCCTGTATACCAAATCTTATATCCCCAAGGTTCTATCACTTTTGCTTTCTCACCTACCCATTTGGTCTCTTGTAGACATAAAATATCAATCTTTCTCCTACACATAACATCTACTAACTCTACCAACTTATCAGTTAAAGACCCTATGTTCCAAGTGGCTAACGTAATTTTATGGTCTTGGACTAACTTCTTTACCCCCACCCATCCAACAAAGTGAGGGAACCCTTGCCTATTTGACACCACACCCGGGCGCCGGTGTGACGCGTCGCTTCTGGGCGACGACCTAGCAACCCTTGCCCATTTATCACTGCCTCCGGGCCTAGAGAGTACAACGCGTCGCTCAGTAGGGAACGCCCCAACGAAATTCTCATATTGGTTCATTTTCATAGGGTATGACTAAGTTTTTATGCTGGCTGTCACAGGCCTACCGCAAAATTTTTGAGTCTTGATACGACAAAAACCTCATCATTAGATTTGTTCATTCCAAGTCTTGTTTCCTCTTGGCAAATTTGAGCAAGAGCCTCACTTATAGAAGGAGTTGAAGTCCTATGAAGCAAGGAGAACCTAATTTGCTCAAATTTCGATCGAAGACCATAAAGAAAAGATAAAAGATTTTCTCTTTCTATTTGTGATCTTCACATTTCGATAGCCGAACTTTTTCATTTTGGTTCGAATATGGCTAGTTCATTCCAAATAAGAGATAAAATACCATAAAAGTCCCTTACACTTTTATATCCGTGTTTGATATTACGTACCTTATCTTAAAGATAATATAGCTTAGCCATATCTTTTTGGATGAAAGTATTCTTTAGAAAAATTCATGCATCACATGCTCTTTTAACCTTGATGATGTTGGTGGCGATTTTGAACTCCATGCTATTCATGAATCATGAGAGAATTTGAGCATTGCTAGCTTCCCAATCCTTCAACTTGTTTTGATATTCTTGCAAGGCTTTTTCTTTTTCTTCTTCGGATAGAGCTTTGACTTGATCTCCTTCTCTTCTTGTCAATTTGGGTTGATGTTCATTAGTGGTTCTACCAACAAAACCCAATAGCTTTTACTTTTGATGTGGTTCTCTATAGAGGTTGCCCATATCAAAAAAAATGTTTTTATTGAGCTTGTAGGAGATGACGGATGCAGAATTTCTTTCTTCCATTATGAAGAATACTTTGGATGAGGACTCAAGACTGAAGAGCACCGCCACAAGTATGACAATCCCAAGATTGCTTTCACTACTTGTAATGAAACATGAGTGCACAAATACAATGCCAACAAAGGGCTACACAAGTGCACAAATAAAAATATGGTCTCTAATGAACCTACAACAATCTCATAAAAGTGATACAAAAATATAAAATCCACAAGATCACAAAAGCATAAAGCTCTCAAGAGCATAACAAAAAAGATGTTTGTATTAAGGCACATCAAATGCTTTAGAAAAGCATGAAGATACAAGAGGAGGTGAGGCTCTATTTATAGAGCCTCACATTACATAAAGGGAGGCAATCCAATAGTCGTTGGACTGCCTCCGACGGTCATGTTTATGATCGTTGGGGACAGTCCAATGACTAGTTGGACTGACCACCCAACAACCATATTGACTTAACAATAAAAAAGAAAAAGAAAAAAAAAGAAAAAGACTTTTTAGTCCCTAATGGACTGTACTAAAATACATTATATGAAATGACCAAAATACCCGTGATATTACATATATTTATAAATATGTGTATATCAATGAATATGTACACAGTATTTTAACAGTGAATACCCACCTTTTATTTCATGTTTTTTCCTTTCTTAAACCCAAATCAATTTTTGGACCCAACAAAGTCTCTTTTAACATTTGAAAATATATAGTCATCAGACTACATACAACTTTCTAAATCCAACGATTCCAAAAAAAAAAACTGGGATCAACTTTGTTATTTCACATTCAGATTCAGATTTTGTTTTGGTTGGGCCTTTATCATATTCATATTCAGTTCTGTTTATTTTGGGTCATTATCACATTACCTTCTCTTCTCTTGTTTCAATGTCTTCTTCTTCTCGGTCACTCACTTCCTCCTTTCTCAACCAACTTGTGACTGATAAGTTGGATGAAACCAATTTCATAAACTGGAAAAAGCTGATTATCCCCTTCATACCTGATGGGACACCTCGATGGATCCATTGTTTTCTCCTTGGAATTTGTGCCATCCAACAAAGAAAAATCGAAGGAAAAGTAGGATACAACAAAAGCTAGTGATTCCAGCCAAACAATCTATGTCAAAAACCCAGCATATATTGCTTGGTTTAAAAGTGATGGGATGGTTATATTGTTCATCATGGCGACTCTCTCTAGACAAGTTCTTTTGCACACTCCAACGAGGGTGACAGCAAAGGATCTTTAGGATGTATTGCACAAATGGTATGGGCAGATTTCCACTCCTAAGTATATCATCTCAAATCTGAATTTGGATTATTGAAGAGAGAAAATAGTAGTGTGGCAGATTTTCTTGATCGAGTGAAATATAACATGGATCAGTTAGCAGCCATAGGGAGCCTTATGACAGATGAAGATGTGTGCAACTAGACTCGTTGTGAATTGGGTGATGAATGCAATATGTTCAAGGTGATGTATATGTATCTTGAGAAAAAGGTAATTTCGACAAGCTTTTGTTGATGCTACTTGAATTCGAATCAAATTTTGGCATCTCAACAAAGAAGGATGATTCTAATCCAAATCATGAGGTGATGATGGCTGCCACCTCAAATTGAGGATGAGGCCGAAACCAATATGATAATAGAAACACAGGGCTTCTTCCTAATCCTAATGCTACCAATACAAGAGAAAACCGTCAGAATATCGCATGCCACATGTGTGGAAAGCGGGGACATTCATGCTCCAATTGTTATTGGAGGTATGTTCCTACATACTGTTCTCCTACAGTTATCTATCCTACCCAATTTTGCCAGTTTGCACAACAAGCCAACAATATGAATGGGGAAGAGGCACACGGCCAGCTATGTTCAATGCAACTACTGGTTCAGGTTCTTCTTTTCCTCAGACACATAATCAGGACATGGACTCATTGAGTGCATCCTTTTCTCAGATTGGCATGTGTGGCACTGGAAATCCCTATGGTACATCGTGGACACTCGGACAAAATCAACATCCCATAAATCCACCCAATCCAACATGGCCTATTAGTTCAGATCAACCCACTTAGTCAGCCTCTTCGACATCTCAAAACTCTCAATCAAGTGCTTGGTTTTTAGATTTGGGAACCGCACATCATGTCACAGGTGATGCAGGTAAACTCATGCATCTCATTCCTTATTATGGTAATAGAAAAATAGTCATTGGTGATGGAAAAGCTGATTCCATTACCCACACTGGAACCGCCACCATCCACACTCTTCATGGCCCTTTTCATCTTTTTAATACCTTTCTTATTCCAAATATTAGTCGAAATCTTGTTTTTGTGTCTCAACTTTTTGATCAATCTAACTCTTGCATTTTCTTTTCTTTTTCTTCTGTTTCTGTGAAGGACATTCACACGAAGCAGAACGTCATTGAAGCAAAGAGATGTGGAGGGTTGTATGTCCTCAATGAAGCTCATGTTGGTCGATCTCGGATTCTAGTGTCAGATGAAGTTGTCTTTAATAATGATGTCTTACTGTGGCACAAGCGATTGAGTCTTTATAATTCTGGTTTTCTTGAGATTTTATGTAATAAAGGGCTTATTCCTTTAAAGAATAAGTCCATTGTTCGTTCTATGTCATGTGTTCAGTGTCGAGTCTCTAAGAGCCATAAGCTCCCATTTGGTATTTCTAATAAAAGAGCTTCCTTTTCTCTTGAGTTGATACATTCTGATATTTGGGGTCCTGCACCCATGATATCCTTGTATAAATCTCGTTTCTATGTAATTTTCGTGGATGATTTTTCTTGCTATACTTAGATCTATTTTTTGAAATCTGAAGATCAAATTATTTCCGTCTTTCAAAAGTTCAAAACCCTTGTTGAAAATCAATTTTCTTGCAAAATATTGTGTTTTCGTAGTGATGGTGGTGGTGAGTTTGTGTCTGTGGTCTTTTCCAATTATTTTGACGATCATGGGATCAAACATGAGTTGTCTTGTCCACGAACCTCTCAGCAGAATGGGGTGGCTAAGGGAAAGCACCAACACATCTGAAACAACACTCATCCTTATGGAGGAATCTAAAATTTAGATGAGTTTGTGGACTGAGGCCTCTACACAGCTACCTTTTTTTATCAACCGCATGCCACTTACTCCTCTTGGAAGATACTCTCCTTTCTTTTATGATTCATGGGCAGCAACCTGATTACTCTCTCTTAAGGACATTTTGGAGTAAGTGTTTCGTGCATATTCACGATTTGTTGAGAGATAGATTTTCACCTAAGGGCCAAGTGTGCAAGTTTGTTGGATATGATGATACTTATAAAGAATACCGGTGCTATAATCCCATTACTGGTAAATTGATTCTTTCACGACATGTTATATTTCATGAGAATGAGTTTGATACTCCCAAGTCCCAACAATGACAGCAGCCACATTAGCCCAATCAGCTCACACAAACAATCATTGATTTTCTGGCCACCAACGGTCCCATCGTGCCCAAATCAGCCAACAACAGATGGGCAACCAAAGCCTTCATTATCAGCTCCATATAGTGCTGCAACGAACTTGAGGAGAGTATAACGGGAAAAATGGTTTAAGAATTAGTAGAACAAAAACTGAATATATGGAGTGCAAGTTTAGTACAGAAGCTAGTGAAAGCAACCAATGACATAAGAATACAAGATATGCTTGTTCAACAATGTCACACTTCCTTATATAAGGGAAGCGCAATTTCCGTTGCAAGGGAAACATGGTTCCTTATTTTGGGACCGTGTTTCCTATAGTGGGGAATCAAAATTCCCTTTAAGTTTGCGTTTTGACATTTTTGACCCCATTAATTTTAACTTTTGACCCAAAAAAGAGGGGAAATGGTTAAAATAAAACAAATCCCTCTCGCACATCTTCTTCTTCCTCTTCCCTCACTACTTTTTTTTCTTCCTGCATGCACATTTTCTTCTTCCCTACCCTGCTGCCCTGCACATTTTCTTTTTCTTCTTCCCTGCCCTGCTGGCCTGCACGTCTTCTTTTCTCCCCTGCCCTGCTGGCCTTCTTCTTCTTTCTTTTCCCTCTTCTCTCTCGTCTTCCCTTGCTTTACTTTCTTTTTTTATTTTAGTTATGTTCTGCTGATTCTGCATTTTTTTATTGGTATAACTTTAATTCTCTGCTGCAAAGGAACACATAGTCAAATAGAATATATGCCTAGGGTTAATAATTACTTAATTGCCTGTAAAAGGAAAAAAAGAAAACAGAAAATTAATGCATTTGTTATATATGCTTCAAAATGCAAACCAAATTGACAATTTTTTCCTGTTTTCACTTGTTTAGCAAATGTATCTGTTTTTTTCATGTTTTGCTCTCTGTTTCTCTCTTGGTTTCATTTTTTGTTGTAAACAAAAGAGAAAACAAGAAAACAAAGCAGCAGAGGGGTTAATTATCTTGCAGTTAGCAAAAAAAAGGCATAAAAAATGCAAAGTCTCTTTGATCATACGAAAATACAAAGGCTCCTAGATCAACTTACTGAAAATTTATGACATGAGTTCTGGCTTTTGGTCTTTTGACATGAAAATGCATGACATGCTGCACTTGCATGATGCATTTGTTAAATAGTTGCACTTGCATATATGATTCAGTTTTGAGATTAATAGATAAGCTTGAATTTTATGTACTCATGCTTTATTTTGTCCATGATAGCATAATTTTTATATTTTGATTAATTAGGAAAAAATATAATTACACTTTCGCTTCTTGTTTGATTCCTATTCGCTTTTCCTTTCGCTTTCCACTCGATTCTCTCTTTGATTCCACTTCGAAACCTTTTCACTTTCGGTTCGATCCCTAGGTCACTTCCTATTCGATTCCTGGTTCGCTTCCAAGTCATTCCATGCTTTCCACTTCTTAAAATTTTAAAAGTGCCTTTTCCCACTTCCGTTTCCCGAATTGCTTCCCCCTCCTGCGTCCTCAATTGGCAACCTTAGTCTATACTATAACAAAATGGGAGATTTAAAGATGTCACTAATAAGAACAATGTTGATTGGGTTAAGTGGAGACAAGCTAGTGGTGTGTTGTTATAAAAAAATATCTTTACGACTGAAAGGTCATTTCTATAAGACTGCTATAAGACTAATACTATTATATGGCGATGCATGTTGGGCGGCTAAAAAGCAACAATAAGACAAAGTGCATGTTGCAGAGATGCATATCATATGCTAAGATGAATGTTTGGGGTTACAAGAAAGGATAAGATTAAAAATGAAAATATTAGAATGCGTTTAAGAGTCAGACCAATAAAAGACACAATAAGTGAATGATGTTGAAGATGGTTTGGACATGTTACACCAAGACCTCTCACTACGCCAGTGAGAAAGGTTGACATGGTGCAAATAGAAGGAACTCGGAAAAGAGGAAGACCATTGAAGACTTGGAATGAATCAGTTAGTGGTGACATGAAAGATTGTAAAGCAACTGAAGTCATAGCTCTAGATAGACAGAAATGGAGAAATAGGACTCGCAAAGCCGACCCCATGTAATTAAGAAAAGGCTTAATGATAATGATGATCCTTGGGCCTTCCAATTACTATGTATGTATATGGGCCTGAATCAAAGAGGAAAGCTTTCCTCAAATTTTGTGGGACCTTCATTCTCTTTCCAATTAGCACTTAAATCATATATATAAAACCTACAAAATGGGCAACATGCTAAATGAAACATGATATTGGAATTCCTCTGTTTTTTCAAAATTCTGATCCTATAGATGTGTTCAACATGATTGATTTACTAGATATCGACATTTGGATCATAAATTTTGGATTGAAAAAATGGTATTTGGAGCCTCGGAAATTTATGAAAATTGTTGACCGTTGATTTTTGAAACCTTATAAAATCCTATCCATGTATCAGAATCAAATGCTCCAACAAGTGATTCCTATAAAAACAAGCATATAGATTACATCTGTACAGTCAGAATTTTGAAAAAACACTGGAAATTCAATAACATGTTCCATTTAGCACCGTGCCCATTTTGTAGGTTTCCATTTTCCTATATATATATATATATATATGAATGAGGATTGAAGAGAGGTTTTCACTAAATGGCTCTATGAGAAGATTGTGTGCATGCAGGCAGTGGAGAATGTGTAGATGCAGCTCATAGACTACAGAATCACTTTTGATATACATCCATGATGACAGTGTAGGACATACACAAACAGCCATTTGAAATGATGTTGAGCTGCTGCCCTAATATTGCATCCATGTCCAGACTTGACCCAACAGGTTGGCAGCCCTAACTTTGATATGGAAAATGCATATCAACAATATATTGGAAAGAAATTAAGGTGGTCTTTTTTTTTACATACTTGGGAGATGGTCCCAAGGCCTACTTTCTGTAATCAGACATATGTGGCTGTTAACTGTAAATGTTTACCAACATAGTTCCGATTGTTAAAATATGGTATGCGTATGGATCTGGATCCAGATCCATACGCACGTTATGTTTTAACACATGCTCAATGCCATTCCATTAATGGCATTCCTGTAATTTTTCTGTTATCTCAGCTATTGTATTTTTACCTATTTATAAAGTTTAGGGCTGGGAGGTTGGGTTAACGTGCGCCGCCCCCAGCCATTGTGAATCTCCCTCCTCTCTCTCTCTTTTCTTATTTTCTGCAGTGAAGGCTGAACCCCACACAGAATCTTATACCGATTAATAAGCAGAATAGGTAAACGATCACTGGCATTGTATTCTGAGTCCATTTTTATGTTGTTAGTAAAGTTGTAAAAAGTGCTCAATGTTATGTCAGGATTAGGCCTGATCACTGAATCAGGTGTGATCTACTTTCCAGTTGTGGCCCTTGCATTTATAGCCATATGCTGCAGGAGATAATTCTTTACATGCATAAGCTTCAAGCCAGCCTGTTGAAGAAGCTGGTGGAGCTGTGAGATGTATTATCCAAACTGTCATAAATAACAGGCTATAATACACATGGTGCTTGCTGTTAGTCACTAAATTAGCTAGCAGGAAACAGAAGTTGCTTTTTGTTTGCAGATATCCCTGCAACATGCAAAGTTGCAAACCCTAGGGTCCATGGCACAGCTCATGAACATAGGGTTATTTTATTTCAATTTCATGCAGTATAGAAAAAGTAATGCCGGCTATAAGATATTTGTATAAAATTGGTGGAACTTGATAGATTGTTTTGGGATGCATTGTTTTGTTTGCAATAACAATATTTTAGCTGGTGCATGATGTAATTGCATAGTTTTACTGGGTTTTAAATCTTTCATTTAATAAGTGGTATTCTTTCTACGGTTGATCAAGCTTTTTAACACCACTTTTCCTGTAAATATTGTTTTTGTTAGGAGGCTATTCTAATACGTTGGTCTCTTTTTTCTTGGAATTTGCAGCTCTCTCAGCGATCTATTTCAGGATCATTGCTAAAATACCTTTCAAAGTTACAGGTGCATTTCAATACTCATAATCTCCTTCATAATCGTATGTTCTTTTATTCTTCATTTCAGCAATTCAATTGTTTAATATTTTGAATTTTATCAACTTATAAGCTGTGATTTCTAACCTGATGCAATTAGCTCTTTTCCCCCAAGAAAAAATTCTTATCTATTCAAGTAGTTAAAGGGTTGCTAGCGGATATACAATACTTTTATTTGTGCAGGTGGATGAAGAACCAGCAATCAGGACAAATACAACAATTCTACTTGGGAATATAGCCAGTTATCTTAATGATGGGGTAAGTTTACACCTTCTTTGGTTATTATTGCATTTTCAAGCATTAGATTATGGATCGTCATTTCATAGTTGCTTGTATGTTAATATTTCTGATGACCTGCTCGTATTTGGATATTAGTCTATGTTAACTTGTTGAATACTTGCTATTAAAGAAGCCTAATATGATGTACAACTGGGTGATTGAATTTTATGTTCAATGCAGACACGGAAGAGAGTTCTGATAAATGCTTTCACTGTTCGTGCACTGCGTGATGGTTTTTCTCCAGCCAGGGCTGCAGGTAGAAGAACCCCTTTTTGATATCCTCTTCCTTTCACAAAATGTGCTTTTGTTTTATTAAATCTGTACTGTTCTATTAGTTTCATTTTTCTGAAAATTGACAAAAAGGGATCTATTTACTTTTACTTGAGTGGTACTGCAGCTATTAGAAAATTTCACCACTTTCAATTCCAGCAATAGAAAGTGTAGAACTTGTTGTTGAGACAGTTTGAAACACTGCTGGCACACATGTAATTGTAGATATCCATTTGGGATTCAGATATATAGCTGTACACGGATATGCTGGGAACGTGGATCTTCTTTACACAATAGATACTCATGACTAAGCTAGGCATCTGCTGGCATATTGTGTTGAAGGAAAAATGATCTTTATAAATTTTGTTACATTGCTCCTATAGGATGGTTCATAAGAATATTTATATCATGTCTATATATCTACATGGCATTGATTAGATGACCATCTTGGTCCTGGTTCTGGAAAATAAAACAGTTGTAGGTCAATTCTGAATGTATGCTAACAGATGACTATCACAAGTTTGACTTGGAATTTTGGCTATGTTCTTTTTGCTTTTGGCATCCATGAAAACATGGGATCTTTTTTATCTTTTAACTGGGAAAGGGAAAACCTCTCTTACCTCAAAGCACTTTTAGTAGAACTGCAAATCGGTCTTCAGTTCTGATGCAGTTTTGATTAGTTATTATCATGATGGTTTATCCAACAAAATATTATGTTTACAAGATCAGATAGGTTGCAAGATCTCAATGCAAAGTCTTGCTCTCCTGCCAACTAACAATGTAGGCTATAATGTCATATTCATACCCTGACAGATGTTGATACACTTCTGTTTTTTCTGGTATCTGTGAAACAGCTAACTTTGTGTTGACATTTTGTTGATGCTACAATGTTAGTTGAGTCAAACTCAAGGATGTAATATAATATTTGTTGTGGCAGGTGTTATGGCCTTAAGTGCCACTAGTGCATATTATGACATGACAGAGATTGCAACTCGCATTCTGCCAAATATTGTTGTACTTACAATTGATCCTGACAGGTAAACATGGTTTTCTTGTTATCAATGTATCTGAAACATCCTATTGGATTCGTTTTGTTTAAGTAACAAATCCCGTTCTATGTTCAAATAAAATGACCTTGATTTTGCTTTGTAAGAAAAACATCGCATGCTGTTTTCTGATAATGTAACCAAATGTCAATGAAAGCTACACATTATGTTCTGCTTTAGGAATCAGTGGCTCTTTATTTACCCATTTGCAACTACATACTGGCAATCAATAAGGCATCAAAATTTTGCTGAGTAATCAAGATGGATGTCCATGGGTTCTGTCTAATTTCTTCAAGCATGTCTTATTTGGTTGATTTGACTACTCTATTGCACTAACATTATAAATACTATTTATGGCCTTAGTTGTCAAAACTGGTGCTTAGGCGGTTTAGGCACAGGCCACTGCCTAGACTTATAGGTCACAGCGGTAGGGCCATATTTTTTCACCTACATGGTGTGGACATGATTTTTTTTTGGCCTTTTTCTTCATTTTTTGCCCCCTTTCCTTTCGTTTTTCTTCTTCCTCCCACCCCAATCCCTTTCTTTGTTCTTCCTTTGCTTTTCTTCTTTCTATTTTTTTCTTTTTCTTTTTTTTTTCTTTTTTCCTTCTTTTCTCTTCATTTTTCTCTCGCCCCTCCACATTCTTCTTCTTCTTCTCATTTCTTCCTTTTTCCCTTTTCTTTTCTTCCTTTTTCCCTTCATTTTCCCTTTTCTTTTTTGTCTCCTAATTTTTCTTTTCTATTTTGTTCTCCTTTTTCCTCCTCTCACCCTTCCACTCTTCTTCTTCTTGCTTTTATTTCTGTTCTTCACATGTATATATATGATTTTCACATATATACACATATAAATATAAATATAAATATAAATATAAATATAAATATTCAATGTTATGCAGTTTTACGATTTTTTTGATATGTTACGCTGAATTACACACTTCATTTGTTCCCACAATCATATGTTTGTTACTAAATTTAACTATTGATTATAATATTTCTCCTTTTCTTGTTTTGCTCTTTCTTGACTAACCCGACTAACCTCGCCTAGCCGCAAACTAATATTTTTAGGGCTCTTCCACGTAAGCTCTGACTAGCGTTTTTGACAACTAAGTTTATGGGCGAGTTACAAATTATAGAAATATTGTTACATGTTTTTATTAGTTATAACAACATATAACAGTTTTCTGCTTGTTTCCACTTCTACATCCCAAGTTGAAGCCAAGCATTCAGGCAGATGGGGGTAAACCAATGAGCTCAATGTTATGGAAGAGTTATTTATGAGAACAATGATATTACTAATTAGTTAATGACAAGTAGATCTACACTGTGGAATTAGAAATGTGTTAGAAAAAGTTTGTACAAGAAGCTGTAGGTACACTTGGTAATGGCATCCATTAATAAGCGAAGGGGGAAGGTCAAATAAAGTTTACAAGTCATCCTCAAGGGTAATTGAAGGCAAAGATGAAAGATTTTGAGGGATTCTACTTGGTGAACAGGTCAATCAAGTTGTTCCATCATTGTGCTGGACCTATCGCTTGTGTTGCATCGACTGGACTGCCTCGAGAAATAGCAATGCAGCTCAAATATTTGTAATTTGTGATCTAATCAGAATATCTTACTTCCAACATAGTCTTGCTAAAAGTAAATTTGAGGAAAATAATCCATTATATGGGAAATACTTCAAGGAGTTATGCAGGGGCATCTTGTATTGCTAAATAGAGAACATACTTTGCATAGATTAGGTATACAGGTGTTCCTACCTAATTTATTAGAGAGATGAGCTATTTTTTTACATTCATTGGTAAGGGAGTTGAAGTATATTGTTAGAACATACCCTGGACTGCCTCCATTTTATCACATTTTACAACAGTGGCACATGCCTACTAAATTACAAAAGTTCCCTGTCGCATCGATGGTTCTAAGGCGCCCCTTTAAACGCTTTCCTTTTAAAAACGTATTGATTGTGGAAGTAATGAACTTGGTTGACAATTCTGCTACTTGTTCAGTGGCAATGAATTGTTTCTGGAACTCTTGGTCAACCTTCTGTATAACATATTGAAATGTTTTGTTATGCAAAGCAGGGTTGGATGTAGTGAAATAGAATATATTATGTCAAATATCAATGTTAAGGATGGATCAATTGATCCTTGTCTTTAGTGAGAATAATAAATGTGTAACCCATGATTTTTTCTGTGGATAAGACTGCCATAGTTCTCTGCTTTGCCTTCATATTTGACCTGGAATATGATGCTTTTGCTAACTGAGACAAGATTCAATCCAAGATTGTAGAATTCCTGGTTATGGCTTTTATGTAATTGTCTCTAGTCTGACCAGTGGACTGAAAATATGTCGGCTATGGTTCACTTTGGTTTCACTCCCGTTAGTATCATAGATCGGGGTCGATGCAGGGGAAATGAATGCATTCCCTACTATATGTTAAATAAATGGAAGTGGAATAGATAGAACAATTCTTTTTTGACACGGACAAAGTCAGGGAAACCTCTTAAATGATTTCAATATTGGACCTTGGACATATTAATATAATAGTTCCGAATCTCTTTAGAAAAAAGTTCTTTTGTCTCATGGTAGCCTGCTCCAGTCCCCTTACGAAATATATCTGTGGATCAGTCCATATTCCATATTTGACTTATTTATATCTTACACCATCTGTTTTATATAAATTTAAGAATGAATGTATATTTTATACAGAAGAACGTGACCTCATTATATTTGCCACCACAGTTAGTGCTTGCACGAATTGGCTTGGATCATATTTCCATGTTGGGAACTTCCTAACTTTAGGGGATTTATTCATGTTAAGCATGAATACCTGGAAAAGAAAAGTGGGTATAAGATGCTTTTAAAATAAAAAATAAAAATATATTAAGATACTAGTTTTTCGTTTTCTATTTTATATTTTTCAATCAGGTGTACAGAGAAACCCATTAAATATTTGTCTGTGTTAGTCATTATCTAATATTCACAAACCAAAACTTGCATATGTAGGGCCTTTTGTTTAAGCATATAGAAGCGACATCATATTCTAATGAATGTTTTTCTGGACATACACTTTGAAAGAGGATGAAAATTGAAATGCGCTATTTCTTTTCCTTTTCTCCTTTTCCCAGTGATGTGAGGTCAAAAGCATTTGTTGCTGTTGATCAATTTCTGCAGATAGCTAGACAGCATCATGAGAAGGTATGTTCATCCCTTATCCTTGATTAATTTTGTTACTTCTTTGCATTTATGAGTTTAGTCTGTTTGTAGGGACTTCCAAAAGCTGTCAATGTTAGATATGCTGTCCCAAGTCTCCTGTAGAGCTTGGCAGCTCATAGAGTTACCTAATTTGAAATGGCATAAATTGGTGCTATTTTCATGTGGAACCTGTCCTGACTATCAATTTGGGTTTCTCCGGACACTTTTAAAGACTATATCAAAACATCAAGTACCCTGTTGACTACCAGCTAGAAAAAAAAATTAAAAATAAATAATGAAAGCGAAAATGCAATTATTGTTAAAAAAAGTAGCATTCTTATTTTGGTGTGAGATGTAGTGGATTAGCAAAAGCTTAAATGATGCTTTTGTGCATTACGTTAATGGTCATTTATCTATTATCCATGAAGACTGTTCATATTTATGGTGCTATTTGATACTATCAGAAAACTTCAATAATATTTTTTTATTTTAATTCAGCCTATTTTTCATGTTACTATTATATTTGCACTTGGTGTGTCATATTTAGTCCTCATGAAGTAGTATAGCAGTATTCACCTTGATTAATTTTCTTTCAGAAAAATGAAAATCATTTACAAATCTAGAAGACCTTTTTTATCATCCATTCTCCTGCATTCATCTGCTGCATGTGTTCATTCAAGTTGTATAAACGGGTATTAAAAATGCAATTTGTTTTTATATTTTTATTATTTTGAAAACATCACAGTATTTTCCTTTTTAAATGTTTTACCATTAATATCATGAAAATATTTCAACATCAGCTATTCTTGTGACTTGCTCGGAATGTGTAGACCAATATCATATGTTCTGCAAATTTTAAGAAAATGTAACATTCTCAAATAAAGCTGGAACTATCGAAACTGCACAGTATCATTATAATGTCAAAGTCTTTATTGTTACTATTATTTTCTCTTCATCACACTAAATGGCAGATTGTATATTGATACTTAGCATTATCACAAATAACTAGCATAGAGGAAAAGAAATGATAAATAGTAGATCTCTGTTTTCAAGATGTTGGATATTTGGGCATTAATGCTTTATAAATATGGCATGGGCTTATACTGGCCAGAAAGATACCACTGGAGGATTGCAGGTTTACAACTTACATAATGTGAAACTTTTAGCATATAGATTAATCTGATGATCCTTCTTATAATGATGGTGATGTACAAAGCCAGTTGAGACATTATTCCTCCTTACCTGTGTAAAGGATAGCTGTTATCAAGAAACAGAGTCCCTGTGTAAGAATCTGAGATCTTTGAGCTTTGAAATTGTAAAAAAGCTGTTATGTGTTTCATAATTAGTTCATCTGAAACATCCTCTATTTAATTGTTTGTGAATCCAGCTGAAGTGGCTAGGTTCTCTATGTGTTTTAATTACTAAGAAGCTTGTTTTCTTGTTCATTATTGAACTTTTGCTGAGAAATATGTCTTGTTGACTCTTTATAACTGCACATCCTTTTTCAGATGAATACAGGTGACCCAAGTGGAGTTTCAAGCATCGGAGTGCCCTTAGTAGCAGGAAACACAAGTTTGATTGGGTGAGTGAATTGCATCTTATCTCCTGAATGCTTCCCTACATATTGTGAGATGTGGTGTACCTGTTCTACAAATTTCCATTTATGAGGCTATTATATGGTGTTCCTTCTGCTCATTGATTTTTTTAGATCATTTTTTTCAATGTTTGTCCCAGTACAACGGCACCTTTTCATTATTATTGGTTTCCAACAGTTTAAACGTTCAACATCGACTAGGAACTTGTACTATGTGAAATTCCACATAGCCAGCCTTTTTGCTGGCATATTCTGTAAAATATAATGTTCTTTTACACATACCTGTAATGTAATAATTTAATGCTGTGTGTTTTTACTTGTGTTTCTTCATTGAATTTCCCATTTAAAATAAATTCCATTAGGCATCATCAAATGGCAGGCCTGCAAGGACCATTGCCTAGGCCATGCCCAGTGCTTGTGCAACTTGGTTAGCCAACCGTGCATCCCTTAGAGGAGACATACGGGTTCTCCCTTGTCTAGGCCTGGTTGAGGCTTGTTGATGCAGTAACATGTGAAGTTGCTTGTGTTTCTTCCTTTTACATAAAGTGCATGCTTCCAACTTGTAGGCAGATCCATGTAAATCCCTTTACTTTGAGAAAAAATTGTTTCAAAATTTTCATTGTTACAAAATAACACATTATTCAGCCATTGGAAAAATAAACTGCAGGCCTTAGGTTTTTTCTTTTTCCTTTTTTAAGCTGTTAGGAAATTTTGAAAGCCAGTTTCTACCACAATCTGAAAATTTCTAAACCTAATCAGCATCTAAAAAATTAGTTCTCTTTATAATGAAATATACGAAAATACAAAGCAAAGGCCTCTAAGGGCTATGCACATACACAAGTCCAACTAAGGGACAATCTAAGAGCGCTAAGGCACTACATGTAATATCAAAAAAAAAAAAAAAAAAATTGGTTTGGGCCGGATCCGGATCCGACCCGGACCCGACCCGGGCCACCGCCCCTCGCTGTCATTAAAAGACAGCGAGGCAGGCGGGAGGAGGGTTACGAAACCCCCCTCACCGCCACTCGCTCTCTGTCTCTCCGTTTCCCTCTCTCGCTCGTCCACGGTCACCGACGCCGGCGACCCCCGACAGCCGCCGCCACCGACATCGGCGACCCCCCCCCTTTTCCTTCCGGCGAGCTCCTCTTCGGCGAGTTCCTCCGAAAACCCCCTGGTACGCCATCGCTTCTTCTTTCTCCCTTTTTTTCCCTCTCCGTCTCTTCTCTCTCTCTCCCTCATTTCTCTGTGTGGCCACGGGAGGGGTCAAACCCCCTCCCTTTGCCCCCTTTTAGCAGGGGAGGGGCACGACACCCCTCCCTGCTCTCCGTTTCGGTAGGGGAGGGGCCGAGCCCCTCCTCCCTGTTTTTTTTGTTACGGCAGGGGAGGGGCCGAGCCCCTCCTCCTTGCCCCTTTTTATTGTACCAGCAGGGGCCATCGGCCCCTGCCTTTTTATTATGCCAGCAGGGGCCATCGGCCCCTGCCTTTTTATTATGCCAGCAGGGGCCGATGGCCCTTGCCTTTTGTTATGCCAGCAGGGGCCATCGGCCCCTGCCTTTTGTTTGTGCCAGCAGGGGCCCATGGCCCCTGCCTTTTTAGTTTGTCAGCAGGGGCCATCGGCCCCTGCCTTTTTATTATGCCAGCAGGGGCCATCGGCCCCTGCCTTTTTATTATGCCAGCAGGGGCCGATGGCCCTTGCCTTTTGTTATGCCAGCAGGGGCCATCGGCCCCTGCCTTTTGTTTGTGCCAGCAGGGGCCCATGGCCCCTGCCTTTTTAGTTTGTCAGCAGGGGCCATCGGCCCCTGCCTTTTTATTATGCCAGCAGGGGCCGATGGCCCTTGCCTTTTGTTATGCCAGCAGGGGCCGATGGCCCCTGCCTTTTTGTTGCCAGCAGGGGCCGATGGCCCCCTGCCCTTTGTGCGCAAGCCGATACCCTTGGCCGACAAGCCCGGGGAATCTTTGGAAGCTATATCATGATGGGGACAGATCATTACAATTGTTGGTCTCCAACGAGGAATTCCTAGTAGCGTGAGTCATCTGTTCGCATTTGACTACACCCCTCTTTTGGCAGCTAGAGTCTTTTGATCCTGCCCCATCTTCTTTTCGAGTCAATTGGGACGGTTGGCCCCAACCCTATGTATCGGAAAAGTCGAGTCTTTGCCTTGCTTTTGCTTTTGTCAGAGTTTGCTTGTTAATATCGCATATTTGCAGCTACGACGGATCCCACTCGCGCTCCGCGACCCGAGCCGTCAATCGTGTACGTCCGCAGACGTCAGCAAGCTCGTAACCCTCCAAGGTAGGGGAAAATTGCACGGAAGACTTGGATATTTGAATTAAGTTCAATTGAACTAAAAGCGACCATTGAATATATATATATATATATATGTATATATTTATACGAGTATCCACTTCACTCAAGGATGCGGTTTCGCAAATCCTTGCCCTTTACCTTGCCGTCGCGCTCTGCGCCTAGCCTCTTGCTTTTGCATACGTGTTGGTATTGCCTGGCTGTTGCAGATGACGTGCAGGTTCTTGCTCTTTGCGGATGCCTTAAGGGCATCCTCGTGGAGGATGCAAGGAGCATTTACCACTCTCCCTCTTGCGACAAGAGTTTAGTCGGGAGCGAGCGAACTTCTTAGCGGGTGTTCTGTTGAGAAACCCGTATCTCGTCTATCGAGGCCGGTATCGAGTCATGCGAGACATGTAGATACCCCGATAGCGGATGTGATTCGAGATAATCACATGCATCATGTTGGCACAAGGTACTGCTGTTTCAAAAGATAGAGTAAAGTTGATAAACTTTACATCTTTGTGAAACACTCCTGTTGAGGCTTCTATTGAGGAGCTATACCCCCTTTATCGTAGAGTACTTATAGTCGTGCACGACACGTCTAGTACTGCGATGATCGGATGAGACGGTCGTGCGACCTCGAACAACGCTAAATGCAAACTGTTGTAATCACATAAATGGCCTCACATTCGCCTTCACAGGCAAGATGCTCGAGTGGTTTAAAGACCACAACATAGAATGGGTCGTTAGTTAAGCAACCCCTAACGCACCCGTTCGCTTCTGGTTGTCTGTCAAGGGAGAGGACAGATCGGTACAAAAACTCCAATGGACAGGTTGTTAACAACCACCCCACGGGCAAAGATCCGGCCTCCCCAGTCATTGGAGTTAGGGGAAAGGGGCTACAATAGTTAGCTTAACACTTCTGCAGAAGTTGGATGCATCCGTGGCACTGCTTTTCAGCCTCTGGGGAATCCTCTCTCGGCTAAAGCCGTCCCCTTTGGAGCGGACTCAACTAGCTATTCGGGTTATTGAAAATACATAGAATAATAGACGCCCGAACTAGTCTCAGTTGTTTCTATGTTTTGCCTGCGCGTACCCGCAGGCCAGTAATATCGGAACATAAAGTCTGTTCACTTTGGTTGCTGGGCCGTGAGATTCGTTGCACTACTGATTCGCTGCACTACTGATTCGTTGCACTACTGATTCGCTGCACTACTGATTCGCTGCACTACTGACTCGCTTGCACTACTGATTCGCTGCACTACTGATTCGCTGCACTACTGATTCGTTGCACTACTGACTCGCTTGCACCACCGACTTGCTTGCACTACTGATTCGTTGCACTACTTATTCACTTGCACTACGTATTCGCTTGCACTACTTACGCGTTTGCACTGGTTATCTGCATGCATTGCTTACATGTTTAACTGCATATTTGCTTTAAACTGTGTAACTTACTGAATTAAATTACATAATTCAGATCCTTGTAGTTTCTCTTGTGCGCCTACTAGTTTTTCGTGAAACTAACCCATTCTATGGGTACAGGTGATGATTAGGTACACCACAGGCGATGGCGCGATGGCTAGATGGCTCCAAGACGTTCTTCTTCCTGCTCTTAGCTCGCGTCCTGTTGTTTGGGGTTTTGTAACGGATTTTCCTTGGGAGATCCTAATTTTGTACTATTTGGAGAACTTCTTAAATGAAAGTGGCTTTTCCAAGTGTCCGCAAGTAGCATGTGTTGTGCGTTTTGGTTCTTTTAGCTAACGCGCTCAAAGTTGTCAGCTTGCCTTTCTGAAATTAATAAAAGTATAGTCTTCCGCTGATTTCGTAAATCATCTCTGAGATGAAGAGATTCCTTTTTAGTCTCTTGTCTTTTTTTTTTCGAAAGGTTTGCAAGCTTGAAATTTTGGGGTGTTACACTACACAAGCATACAAGACAAAGGAATTAAAAGAACACAGGAATATAAAAAATATATATTTTATTGAGCATGGATGCTTAAGATAAGCATTAAGAAATGAAAGCGGATAAAAGCCCATATTTATACACATATAAGAGAGAGGGAGACCCCAATATAGCTCTTGGACTGTTGCAACAGCTCTATTTGATATTTGACGAAATAGATCTTATAAAAAGAAAAAAAGAAAAAAAAAGTAAAAGTACCAATGTGCCATTCCATCACATCTTTAAGAACCTGCAGAGAGAACAAAACAAAGGTTCCAACTACACAGGAAAATATCCTAACCCAGTAGTTATAAAGTTTTTAAAACAATATATTTTTTAACAAAAGAAACATTAGATAATCATTAAGAAAAATAAGAGGAGCATGCTTCAAGGATAAATTTTTATGAAATCAAATAATAAACTCAAGTCAACATATTTTTTTTCAAAAACAAACATAAATATTGTTTATAAGAGAATTTGATCACTAAATGACATAAATCATGAAGAAGAGATAAACAATTATGCATAAATAATATCCTAAGGATTTTTAAAAAAGCATTTCAAATGAAATAACAAATCATCATCGACAACATGCATATAAAATCTAACAATTCGAAAGAGCCCTCAAGAAAAGAAATGATAATTAAATTCATGCATACAACAGTGTGACCAAGATAATTAATATGAAACACATATATCCAACATGCAATTAAAGCATACTTAATGCACATAATAATGAAAGAGAGCAATCTCACAAATCACAACCCATTAGGATTCATTCACACAACCTAGAATGGGTTTAAGCACAAAGGACCAAACATTAAACTTAATATATATATTATTAATGAAATGCATATAAGATGCATAAAATTTTATTAATAAACATTTTTTCATACAAGTAGAAACAATTTAAAAATTTTATAAAAAGATTTTAAAAATCCCACACAACAAAAGGAATGATAATTGCAAATCTCAATAATAGTTCGACCACCGCAAGTAATCACCTCACTGGACCTCCAAACCTCAAAAATCAAGTGTATTAGCTACTAAAACAAGAGCATAATAAAAAACACACACAAAAAGTGTGAATAACTAACATCTCTTGTCTACATAAAATGATACTTAAACAAGTGTATCAACTACTAGAACAAGCACATAATCACAATGCTACTAATAGGCTAAAAAAACACACAAAAAGTGTGAATAACCAATGGGTGCACATAACTCACTACATTTGAAAAACATCTCTTATTTACATAAAATGACACTTAAATAAGAGGCATAACTGACAGAAACACAAGAGATAAAAGAGCTTTTAATGAAAACAAACCAATGCCTTCAAGGACAATAAAAATAACGATTTTAGCAATCTTTCGTAACTACATGGATCCAAAAGCATAACTACCATTACAGGAAAATCAAGATGACAAGCATCCAATATTGTAACAATGGTCACACAAACAAATGAGTGGTAAAATACACTTATAGAAACTGAGATCAATCACCTGCCAGTTAGATACATATCTATACTGACAAAATGACATGAGGTACATACACAACTCTCCCCAACGACTAACTCAGATTTCCAACAACAATGAGTTCAGAGGCCAATCAACCATCCATCATACCTAAGGCAAATGACATGTCACTCGTAACCCCTAGGAATCTAGACCTCATAAAATGACATGAGGTGCATACATAACTCATTTTAATGGCTAACCCTGATTGCACAACATCGAGGTGCACAAAAAACAAATGAGTGATACAACACTCATAAAATCAAAGGTCAATCAACTGTCAGTCAGAACCAAATCATTTTGCAATCTATACTGACAAGAAGACAAAAGTGCACATATAACTTACCTTAACAACTAACTTTGGTCCCACAACATAGAAGGGTATACAAATCATTTCAATGGCTAACCCTGATTGCACAACATCGAGGTGCACAAAAAACAAATGAGTGATACAACACATAAAATCAAAGGTCAATCTGTCAGAAATATCAACCTGCAAGAGTTAAAGATGAGGTAAAGAGAGAGGAGTCGGCGGCAATAGGGTTTTCCCTTTTCACTTGTTATTTATAAGTGTGGTACAGGGTATAACATTACACAAGTAATAAAATTAAATTACAAACATGCCACCGCCCACGCATCCCTAGGTGGATCCTTGGAATGTGGTGCGGGTCGGATCCATGATCCAAACTAACAGCCTCCCTCAAGTTGAGTATGGTCTTTGATCATGCTCAACTTGTCTTTGAGTGCCCAAAACTGATGAGTGGAACTTGTCTTTGAGTGCCCAAAACTGATGAGTGGATAATCCCTTGGTAAAGATGTCAACAACTTGCATATCTGACCGAACATATGCAGGTTCAATTTCTTTTTCTTCCACCTTTTGTCTAACAAAGTGTTGATCGATCTCGATATGCTTTGTGCGACAATGAAGGATGGGATTGAAGGCAATATTAATAGCACTCTGATTATCACAAAGAAGCATAGAGGACGAGATCAGTTCTTGTAATTCTTGCAGTAGGTGTCTCACCCACGTAACATCGGCTGTTCCTGCTGCCATTGCACAATACTCGGCTTCAGTACTAGATCGCGCCACTGCCTTTTGTTTCTTGCTACTCCATGTTACAATATTATTGCCGATAAGAATGCAATACCCTGAAACTGATCTGCGCTTGTCAGGATCACCAGCCCAGTCCGCGTCTGTGTAGGTGAATAGTCGATGCCCTGACATATAAGCTGTGTCCTTGGTATACATCAGGCCATCTCCAATCGTACCCTTTAAATACCGAAGGATCCTTTTTACTCCTTCCATATGTACATCTGTAGGAGCATGCATAAACTGTGAAGC
The DNA here is from genome assembly GCF_984573655.1 of Nuphar pumila. Classification (NCBI taxonomy): domain Eukaryota; kingdom Viridiplantae; phylum Streptophyta; class Magnoliopsida; order Nymphaeales; family Nymphaeaceae; genus Nuphar; species Nuphar pumila. The sequence continues at coordinate 40,362,065 of NC_143260.1, forward strand.
CTGATTGACAGAGTATGCTATGTCAGGCCTAGTGAATGTTAAGTATTGTAACATCCCTACAACTCGACGATACAAAGTAGGATCATGATAAGTAGTGCCTTCTTTAGCACTTAGCTTATGATTTAGAAGGCAAGGTGTGCTAATTGGTTTACAATTCTCCATCCCTGTAGCAAGTAAAATATCAATGGTGTACTTATGTTGGCTCAATGTAATAGTCTCATGTCGACTATCAACTTCCACACCCAAAAAATATTGCAAGGGACCCAAGTCTTTCATCTTGAATTTAGCCATCCGCATAGACTTAACCCAAGATATGTGATCCTCATCACTCCTGGTAATAATGATATCATCAACATATATAAGCACCCAAACAATAGCTGAATCACTTTTGAATATGAACAATGAATGGTCTAGAACACTTTTAGTGAACCCATGATGCTGGATCTCCGTGGAAAAACTTTCAAACCAAGATCGAGAAGCTTGTTTCAAGCCATAAAGAGAGCGTCGAAGTTTACATACCCAATTTGATGAATCATGCATGCTATATCCAGGTGGGTGCTCCATGTAAACTTCTTCCTTTAGTTCACCATGCAGAAAATCATTTTTAACATCAAGTTGACTGAGTGACCGTCCATGTTGTAACGCCAATGCAATGATAATCCTGACTGTGCCCAGTTTTACTACTGGGTTGAACGTTTCATCGTAGTCCTGCCCATATTGCTGTGTGAAGCCTCGTGCAACCAGACAAGCCTTATAGCTCTCAACACTGCCATCCGGTTTGTGCTTGATCTTGTACACCCATTTGGATCCTACAACATTCTTGTTATCTGGCCTTGGTACAATTTCCCATGTATTGCATTCATGCAATGCTTCCATTTCCTCATTCATCGCCTCTACCCAGGCACGGGAATGTACAGCCTCATGAAAAAAAGAGGGTTCTGTTTCTTTGGACACTCTAGTTAGAAATGTTTGAAAATCCAAAGAGAAATTGTTATAACTTACCCAACGATCTATAGGATGTTTAATCCGAGTGGAACGTCGTAGAGGAGTCTCATCATTGACTGGATGAATTCTACGAGAATAAACAAGACCAGAAAAACGTGAGGATGTTGTTGTAGGAGGAATGTCTTCCATATGCGGTTCCACATCGAAAGTATAAGGTTCATTGTCTGTCGATAAAGATGAATCCTCATAAGGCAACGAGTCATGTAAAAGTGAGTCACTGAGCCAAGGATCATAACTATCCTGTGTATCTGTGGAAGATGAACCCAGAGTGTCAAATTTTTCATCATCAAAAACAACATTTCTAGATACCCGAATTTTGCCTGTATGAGGATCGTAACACCTGTATCCCTTATAGTCATCTGCATACCCAAGAAACTTGTACTGTACAGCTCTGTCTTGAAACTTATTTCTCAATGAATGATCAATATGAACATAACATACACAACCAAAAGGATGTAGTTATTATATGATGGATGGCAATTATAAAGAACAAAATACGGAGAATTATCTTCAAGGATGGTCATGGGCAACCTATTAATAACGTAAACAGCTGTATGGAAAGCCTCTGTCCAAAGAGAGAAAGGAATACCCACAGTATGCATCATGCTCAAGGCTGTCTCAACAATATGCCTGTGTTTTCTCTCAGCTACTCCATTTTGTTGAGGGGTGTAAGGGCAAGAAATGTTACGTGTAATGCCATGCTCCTTCAAATATTCATTAAAATCATGGGATATGTATTCTCTCCCCCCATCACACTGGAAATATACAACATTGGTATTGGATTGGTTTTGGACTAGTGCATGAAACTGTTTGAACAACTTGAAAACCTCATGTTTGTTTTTCATGAAGTAAATCCAACTAAAACGAGTGTAAGAGTCAAGAAAGAGTACATAGTATCGAGATCCAGAAAGAGAGGTAGTGGGCGCAGGACCCCAAATATCTGAGCATATAATCTCAAAAGGCTTTGTTGCTCTTTTATTGATACTATGAAAAGGAAGTACATGACTTTTGCATAAGTGACAACTTGGACGTTTTGACTCTAAACGGACTGCGGGTATTAAACCTTTAGCAGACAACTTGTCAAGAAAAACTTGACTACAATGACCCAAACCAAGATGCCATAAGTCTGGCTTATTAAGTTTCAAGACTCTAGATGAAGAACTATGATCTGTAGATCGACTCAAAAATGTTGGAAAGGAAGAAGCTGAAGAAGCCACGGCTACAGAAGACGACGTCTTCAAAGGCACATGAGATTCTTAAGAGACGTACATGTTCCCGCGCCGTTCACCTTTAGCGAGCGTCTTCTTGGTGTGAAGATCCTTAAGATAAACAAAAGGAGTAAATTCAACGAAAGAATTTGTTTCATAAACTAATTTTGACACAGATAGAATATTCTTTTGAATAACAGATGTGAGTAAGACATTTGACAAGGGTAATTGAGATTCAGGCAAAGAAAGGGAGACGTTTCCAGTGTGAGAGATGGGGTGGTGAGATCCATCTCCTATGACTATAGTGCCATTTCCAGTGTAAGGAGTCAAGTGAGAATTTACCTGCATCAGAAGTAACATGTGCTGCTGCCCCTGAATCAATATACCATATACCTTCACCATTTTGGCGCAAGTTCATCTGATTGAAAGTAGTCATAAGGATATTTTGTACGTCCTGTGGAAGAACCTGTCTCTGAGGAGTACGTGCAAACTGATGAGTTGCCTTTTGCCCTGGCCTACTATCTGGCCTCCCTGTTTTGTTCCGGTTCTGAGGATTGTACCAACAATTTGCTTTAACATGTCCCCGCTTGTTGCATAGAAAACAAGTAGGAACATGTCCCCCTCGTGGTACACTGCCTGAACCAATACCTCCTCCACCTGGTGTAGGTAGTAATCCTCCTTTGTTCATAGGTGTTCCATTGGGACGAGGAGGAGTAAATAAGACTCCTGTTTGAATAGGCGTATGTGTCATCATCACAGGATGAGCATCATCTGACGCGTGTTCCTGATTTAAGCTGACTTCATATTGCAAAAGCTTAGATTGAAGATCATCAAAACATAGAAGAACTGAGACAACCTGGAGTGCCGTGCAAAACATGCAATATTCAGGTCCAAGACTACCTAATACCTGTTGTACCATATCCTTATCTGATACAGGACTTCCAATGGCAGCTAACTGATCTGTAATCACCCTGACATCCCCCATGAACTCTGTAATAGATTTGTTTCCTTTTCGCATGGATTGGAATTGCCACTTGAGTTGCAAAGCCCGAGATTTGGAAACCTGAGAAAAGGAATGAGCTAGTCCATTCCACAACTCGGCAGCAGATTGATCATCAGAAATAGTTTGTAAAACACGATCAGAAAGTGTGGAAGTTATGTAAGCAACTAATATCTGATCCCGTTGTACCCATATGTCATAAGCAGGATTGGTGGTTCGAAGTTGACTCACCTTCCCATCTTCACCTATTATTTCTTGCATGATATGTGTAGGTGGGGCGGGTGATCGCCCATCTAGATGCCCATAAAGACCATGACTGCGAATAAAAGGCACAATCTGACGTTTCCAAAGTAAGTAGTTATCATGGGATAACTTGTGGGTCATGAGGTGAGTAAGAAAACTAGGGTTCAACTTGGAATCCATGGATTATATGAAGAATGAGAAGCCAAACTGTACTAACAGTGTATTAAGGGAAAAACAACAATGCTGTGTGCTGAAAATAATATCAGCACACACGTTACACAGAGGAATAGTGACGTGCGAATCAGAAAAATATTAAAAATATTTTGGGGAGAAAAACAAAGATTCGGCAGACTGAAAGGATCGAAAGAGAATATTAAGACGTGCGTACCAGAAAAATATTGAAAATGAAAAGAATCGAAAGAGAAACTAGAATGACGTGAAATCTGATTAAGAAAAAGAGAAATAAAGAAATCTGATTAAGGAAAAGATACATAAATAAAGCCTATGTCCAAGCACGTGCTGGTCCTTATAGGCCTTCTAGATGATTGATTTCCGCGCCTGTGCTCTGATACCATGTCAGAAATATCAACCTGCAAGAGTTAAAGATGAGGTAAAGAGAGAGGAGAGGAGTCGGCGGCAATAGGGTTTTCCCTTTTCACTTGTTATTTATAAGTGTGGTACAGGGTATAACATTACACAAGTAATAAAATTAAATTACAAACATGCCACCGCCCATGCATCCCTAGGTGGATCCTTGGAATGTGGTGCGGGTCGGATCCATGATTCAAACTAACACAATCAACCGTCAGTCAGAACCAAATCATTTCACAATCTATACTGACAAGAAGACAAAAGTGCACATATAACTTACCTTAACAACTAACTTTGGTCCCACAACATAGAAGGGTATACAACTCACCATGACAAGGTCAAACAAATAATAACGAATGTATTGAAAGAAGAGTGATGGACTTACAAAGCCAAATAATAAAATCCTTGAAAGATACATTCCAAGAAACAAGAATTGATAAGAAAAAAAAATTCAAGATAAGGAAATCCTCAAGTAATGCAATTATAAAGCCTTCAATCATGAACCAAAATGTCCACCAATATTAAGTGAGTAAACAAAAAAATGTTCTCCAAGGAACATTCTAACCCACAAAGGGCTAACCCAAAAAAGGTTATCGTAATTCTCAAATTAATATTTTATTAAAACTAAGTATGCAAAAAAACATAATATTTAAATTTCATGCAAAACATGTAAGATAATGTTTATGAAAGAGCAATGAGACTAAGAAAATAACATAATCACAAGGACCACAAAAGGGCCAACAAGAGAAACACCCAATAACATAACTATTCTTAATATTTTAAAAAAATATATATTTAGAAGGCATTTATAAAAGTGAATGGTTCCCATAAAAAATCATGCTCAATACCTTATTCACGAATAGATAATCTCGTTCATCATCTTAGACAATCACAAGTGCACAAGGATCATATATCAATATAAAAATTATTTATTCAAAATTAAAAAATAACAAGGTATCCATGATCACTAGTATCCTAACCACGTATAATTTTAAATACTTCAGAAAATATTTTATGTTTCACATAAAAATATATTAAAGAAAAAGAAAAAAGAAAAAAGAAAAAAGAAAATTTCAAACGCAAGTTAAGCAAAATCTCATAAAATCATATTTGTGAATGACACACAAAACCATTTAAAAATAAATATTTCAAATTATTTTAAAAATAGTTGACAAATTTTCAAAATAAAGTTCAATACAACAATAAATACAAACATGATTTGACATTTGTCTCCATGGAATGTTCGAATAAAGCATCTAAATGCCAACAACACATGTAGGGATGGCAATGGACCGGGGGACAATGAGGCTCCACCCCGCCTTGCCCCGTTTGGACCTGGGATGAAGGGCATGAAACGGGGATGGAGGCGGAGATGAAGGTTAAAATCTATCCCCGTGCGGGGATGGAGGCGGGGATGGACTTAAGCTTTTCCCCGCCCCGCCTAGCCCCGCTCCGCCCTGCCCCGCCTCGTCCCCAATCCTTTAAGGGATGACTATAGACTAAGGGGAAATGGGGCCCCACCTCGCCCCCGTTTGGACCGGGGATGGAGGACATGAAATGGGGGATGAAGGCGGGGGTGGAGGTTGAAATCCATCCCTGTGCAGGGATGAAGGTTCAGATTTTGAAACAGGGCGGGGATGGAGACCTTGTCCCTAAACACATGCTAAAAAAATACTAGATCATATATATACATTTTAAATAAAGCGAGTTCAAAAAAATCTAAGATTCAAACTAGATCTCACATAAGCATACACATATATCATTTCACAAGATCAAACAAATATTATAAACCTTATAAAACAACAACAACAACAAACAACAACAACTACACCTTCATCCCAAAACAATTGGGGTCGGCGATATGAACAAAAAAAAATCATTCTGGGTCTTCCACATGAATCCTTCTCCTCCAATCATTTCTATCCAATGCCATGTCCTCGGTGAGGTTCAAAGCATTCATATCATTTCCTATCATCTCCATCCAAGTCTTCTTAGGCCTACCCCGACCTCTTTTAACTAATATATTTTTCCATTTCTCCTTCTAACTGGAGCATCATTAGGCCTTCACTGAATATATCCAAACCACCGTAAACGATTCTCTCTCATCTAATTTGAAAACATTTAATAAAAATATAATCAACAATAATTTGAAAAAAATTTAGAGATTTTAATTTTTAACAAAAATAACAAATAACTTTTCAAAGAGAAAAAAATAAGTGTTTTTTTATGCATACTGCATGAGATAGATAACTCAAATAACACTAAAGGTTTAATATACATGCCGGGTCAAGATTTTTCTTGAATTCAAGCCATACAATGATCACAAATCCTTCACGAAGCACGAATTCGAACCAAAGAATCCCAAAACAAGAAAAAACAAAATACCAAGAAAGATTTCTTTGCTTTGATACCATGTAATGAAATATGCGAAAATACAAAACAAATGCCTCTAAGGGCTTACATTATCATAAGCACAAAGTGTACATGCACATACACAAGTCCAACTAAGGGACAATCCAAGAACACTAAGGCACTGGACAAGCACTAAGTGCATTCAAAACATAAAGGAATTAAAAGAACACAAGAATATAAAAAATATACATTTTATTTAGCAGGAATGCTTAAGAGAAGCATTAAGAAATGAAAGGGGATAAAAGCCCCTATTTATACACATACAAGAGAGAAAAAGAGACCTCAATAGAGTTGTTGGACTATTCCTATGGCTATAAATATAGTTGTTGGATTGTTCCAACTTAGGTTGCCAGACTAGACTAGGAAGCGGAAGCGGAAGCGGAAGCGGAAGCGGAAGCGGAAGCGGAAGCGGAAGCGGAAGCAAGAAACGATGCATTTTAAAATGTATTGGAAGTGGAGAAGCGAGGAATAACAAAAACAATATAAGAATTGAATGAGAATAAAAATGGACCGCGAATAAAAACTAAAATAAATGTGACTTTTTAAATTTCATGATCTTTTAGTGTAATAATTAAATTTTTAACAAAATCTAAAAATGATGACTGTCAATTTAGAGAAAGCACATGGAAGTGAGTGAGAAGCGTGAGAGGAAACACATAAAAAATCTGAAAAGTAGAGTGAGAAAACATATAAGAAGAATAGATGAAGCGTGTGAAAAACATAGAAGTGTGGAAGAATCGAGATTCCCATTGAGTTTCGGAAGTGAGTTTCTAGGAAGCAGGCTTCCCACCTATCTAAGATGCTTTTGGTAACTCTAGTTCCAACAACTCTATGTTGACCAGTCAAAAAAATCCAACAGCTCTATTTGGTATTTGACCAAATAGTACATATAAAAACAGAAAATGACAAAAAAAAGAGTAAAAGTACTAATGTGCCCTTAATGGGCACAGCCTATTACAAAGACTGAAATGATCAAAATACCCCTAATGAGTATTTACCTATTACATCATCATAAATAATATATATAACTTAACACTCTCATGGTTGGCAAACAAATCATAATATGGAAATTTCTAAACCTAATCAATTTAGGCTTTCTTTCTGGATCACTCATTATATAAATCATCATGACAACCAATTCATCCCATTCTTTTGAAACATGATTTGACACATATGAGAAAGTGATATGACTGGCAATGAGCACAAATATAAAGTAATATAGCATCAAAAGCATATTGTGAGATACTAAAATATTTCATGGTATAGCTATATCAGGTTTACTGTCTGGCCATGAATATGATTATGCAGCGAAAAAGGTCACCTAGTGACATGGTGGGCACTACTAAACTTGCAGACCAGAGATGAGATATGCTGGATATTGTACTTTTCCCCGTCTACTTGCATAAAAGTGCATGAGATGTATAAGTAATCATGGCATATTCTTTATAATTTTTTTAACAGTGTCTTTATTGTTTCATGCCTTAGGTATGTTGTTGGACTGATTGACAGTTTCATTTTTTCCCAAAACGCCATCAATGATATTTACTGCTCCTTTTTCCCGTCAAATGCATGATGCATATTAAGAAGCCTAATCATTGCGATCAATGTGCAGGTGGGCTATGAGTTCCCTGACACAAAAAGGAAAAGCTTCCGAACCAGCACCTGCTGTTCCTGCCAATTCTGATAAACCTATTGTTTCTGCAACGTCGAGCACAAGCTTTGGTATGTTTCACTGTTTTCAGTCATTTTCAAATGTACAGTAATGGTTGTTAATTTTTTAGTTAAAAGAAATGCTACTAATTGCATAATCCATGGCCTTTTGTTGGTGGGTCAACTCTGCTGACTCAATTTAACTTGTAATGTCTTAAGTGACATATTGATTCAATTTGTGATCCTTTTATCAACTGATAGTCTAAATGTTTTGCTTAATTGTATATTCTGGCATAGTTCCAAGGAGTACTCCATTCACTTGGCTCAGGCCGCAATTCCTCTGACTTACTGTACTGACTCAAATTCAAGGTGGCTGTGTTGAGTTACCCTCAGACAGTCAAATCTTGATCATTAATCATTGGTTGAAAAAATTCATGTGGTTAATGTGGTTGTAAACCTTGGTATATTTTGCTAATAGTGAGTTTCTTGGATGCAGCAACTGATGTGTCAGATTCTATGCCAAGAAACTTGAGTTATAATACTGACATGGCTGATCAGGCTGCACCCGCATCTCCTACCTCCACAGATGGTTGGGGGGAACCAGAAAATGGAATAAATGAGCATGAGAGTGATAAAGATGGATGGGATGATATTGAACCAGTTGAGCAAAAGCCCCCTCCAGCACTTGCAAATATATATGCTGCTCAGAAACGACCTGTGGCACCACCTAAACAGCAAGGTTAGTAAACAATCCACATTTACTTTCATTATATTTGTTTTTGATATCCTGACAAAACAGAACAGCATTGAAAATTTAAAAATATCTTCAATATGTGTGAAAACGCAACATCAGGTTCATTCTTTGAAAGTGCAGGAGATTGCATATTCCTGTATTTGAGAAGTTGGGTTGATTTAGGTTTCAAAAAAGTTAGGTTGATTTCATTTTCCAGAAAGGCATAGAGCTAAAACAGCAGGCAAACTGGAACTTCGATATCATTAATGTAGTACCCTCTCTACGATTAGTTATTTGCATAGTCACCTGTACCGTTCGAGAATTTCTCAGCAAGGGTTTTTCTCGGAGATATTTTCAAAAAGTGTTTTTTCTTGGGAAGATCTTGTAAGTTTTAAAAGTTGAAAAAATATACATAATAATAGGAAAGATAGGAAAATAATAGGTTTTCCATTATTTTTCTTGGAAAAAATATAAAGAAACAATTAGGAAAGTTTTAATATAAAAGAAACAAAAAAAAGATACTTAAAATATATAAAAAATTGTTTTTTGAAAATCTCGGGAAATATTGGCTGACCTTTTTAATATCGATAATATCGAGATATTTTCAAAATATTGGTGGTATCAGTGACTGGTTGTTTGTGATAGTTAGGTTAGAAATGCGCATTTAATTGACAATTTAAGAAGTCCCCGTTTAAATATGTTTGCTTATAATTCACTTCAGATATACTTGTTTCCTTGCTTGTGTTCTTTACAGAGGGACATTATCCAAGGATGTTTTTATGAAGAGCCTGGAACTCCAACTCGTTTATTTTTTCAAAATTGTATCTCTAGGGGTACTTATGTTGCGATAAAGTAAGTTGGGTCATAACGTGTGTCTGAATATGCATAAAATGTTCTAAAACAATATTAGAAACTTTATTAGTAGCATGGAAACACCAATGAGTGTATTAGACAGCAATACATAGTGAGGATGCATGTAGCACGGTTTAAATCTGCTAAATGGTGGCCCGAGTTCTAGATGTCATTATAGATTTCCAATCAGAATTGAGCCTTAGCTGTTTTGGGAGCACAATGAGATGCAAGTCTGACCTGTTTTATAATCAGATTGGCTTTTGCAAAGCTGATTATGGTGCAGGTCAAAAAATCATCCACATTTCTACCCCTTGAGAGACCTGGTTTTACATGTTTGAAGGACCTTTGACACTTGTCCTCAATTTAGTGACAATTTTTTTATCTGTTCAGTCCACAGTGCTACACTTCTTTTCAGAATTTTTGGCAATCTTGGATTAAGTTCTAAAATCTTTGTCAATATGATTTTGAATTTCAAGGAATGGTTATATGACTTTTTAGAGCCGCGTTTCACTTTGTACATTTTCAGTCCATTCTATGGGTAGAATGCCAGTTTTTTGGAGCTGTGCTATGTGCATTGCCATTTTGCGGTGTAACTTTAAGCTTTCAAAATGATGACCACTTCTGATGCATGATTGCTTACTTCAAATGGTTTTGATCATTTTGGAGTATTGACATGGAATTGATTTGCATAACAAGCGTGGTTCTACAGGTCCTTCCCAGCTGATGCAAAAAGCAGCCGAACACATGAGAATATTCACGATCTAAATATGTTTACTGTTTTGCAGTTACAAGTTCCAGACCCAAAAGTTCTATTGCAGCAGCAGCCAAGGAGCAAGATGATGATCTATGGGGTGCAATAGCTGCTCCTGCACCAAAAACCACCGCTAAGCCCATCCAATCAAAGACTGCGACAAGCGATGATGAGGATCCCTGGGGTGCCATAGCCGCTCCACCGCCAAAAACTGCTGCTAAACCACTGCAGCCAAAATCAACTGCAAGCAATGACGATGATCCATGGGCTTCCATAGCTGCACCACCACCTACTACACGTGCAAAGCCACTGTCAGCTGCTCGTGGCCGAGGTGGCCGTGCTGCTCCCATGAAGTTGGGGGCACAGCGGGTAAATCGCACTTCATCAGATATGTAGATTTTTGAGAAAGAAAATGGAACATGGGTATGAAAGAAGTATCATGTATGCTGTTTGGATGTGTAATATTCTTTTTGTTTTTTTTCTTGCAATTCATTGAATTAATTTTGTAAAATAGACTCTGGATTGTGATTATATTCATAGTCAAGATGGCTCTGTATTGAGGTGGATCATAAGGCAATTATGTTTTTCATTATTTACTTTTTAGTGGTTTTAGTTTCTTGTGCATTTTTTACTCGTACTCCCCCCCTTTGCACACCAGGGGTAGCTTCCCATCGGCTTGGGCCTTACGACAAAGGACACATGCCCTGAGTATCGAACTCTCCCTGGATCTGCATTAACTTGTGCATGAACCTGGCTCATGTTAGCTTCCTACACCCAGATTTGCATATGCAATTGCATAACCAGGTTCTAGACCCTGTACCTAGATGCTGTAGGATGTTCTAGCTGTCCTTAAGCAAGATTTGATTGTTTTCTTACGAGTGTCTTTTGGGGATGTACATTGTTTATGATGTATCTTTTGATGCATTCGAATGGCTCCAATAGATGTGATGCCTTTCAGATTAGGTAATATTAATTTACTCGAATCATATTATAAACTAATCAAGAAATCTGTTTATTTTTAGCATGTTCCATATATTGAGTAGACACTTGAAAAAAAATGGTTGTGAATTTCCTTTTAAACGTAAAAAAATTGTTATCCAACATATAATGCGCTTCTTTTGAACATTTGAAAACTGCAAATATTAAATGTTTGGCTTGCTGAAAGAATTATTACCAACGCATATTGAGCTTTGAGCTTCTTTTGAAATTCTGAATAACTTTCCAATAGCTTTATTGGTACAACTTATGATTGGTTATGGTCACCAACATCAGTTGCAAAATAAAGGATTTAGCAGTTTGCATTTCAATTTTCTTAAATTCAAAAAGGGCATACAACCAACAGTTATTGGTGATGATTTTGGACACAGAATGTGACACCAGTCCACATTAAACAACCATCTGAAGTTGAGCTCGTAATCATGAGCCTGAACGTAGGTCCGGTGGATTTTTTTTAAACAAGTGGCATACACATTAATCAAAGGCTTAGGAGCACTGTGATATCCAACATTTTGTAATGAAGACTCTGCATGTGTATTTTCTCATGATTGGGTATGAGAGAGAGAGAGAGAGAGAGAGAGAGAGAGAGAGAGAGAGAGAGAGAGAGAGAGACTCCAACCAGTTGGTCATTCCCCACCTCCGATACTTGACCCCAATCCCTCTCTTAGAGGATAAGCGTTTCAAGAGAGAGAGAGAGACTCCAACCAGTTGGTCATTCCCCACCTCCGATACTTGACCCCAATCCCTCTCTTAGAGGATAAGCGTTTCAAGAGAGAGAGAGAGACTCCAACCAGTTGGTCATTCCCCACCTCCGACACTTGACCCCAATCCCTCTCTTAGAGCATAAGCGTTTCAAGAGCTGGGGGAGCTCATCCAAAGGGAGCAGAGACCCTGAGCATATTGGGGACTTTAATGCGATGCTAAGCCCTTTGGATAAGACTATCAGACCCCCTCGTTTCCAGAATTGTCTGATCTTTCATGATTTTATATCTCGCTGTGGGCTTAGAAATTCAGAGACCTGAGATCTAAATTCACCTGAACTAACAATTGAAAGTGTGAACTTGATCCGCCCTGGGAGATCTGTTTTGGTAAGGTGCTCAAACTTGATTTGTTTAAGACTTGATAAGAACAGTTGGAGTTTTTTGGAGTAGGCGCTACAGTACTTGGATTCAAAGAAACATGTTAGTAGTGAAGCCGACTACTTTTAAAGTAGTGATCAATGGCTGCCCCGGGGATTCATTCACGAGTGCCAGAGGATTGAGACAAGGGGACCCCCTATCCTTGTACCTATTCGTTGTTGTCATGGAGGCTCACAGGCGGACTAGCTGCTGCTTCGCAGGAAGGAGAAATCATCATCCCCAGGTCCCAGATTTTGTCAGAGATAGGGCCATCACTAATGCATGCAAGTGATGCAATTATATTCTCAGAAGCAGATTCAAGGTCTATCAGAGGATTAAAAGCTAATTTGGAAGAGTGTGAGGCAGCAGATGGGTTAGTATAAACCTTTACAAGTCCATCTTATCCCCATCAATGTACCTCATAAAAGTGTGGGGCAGTTGCGTGCAATCTTGGTATGGACCTCTCCCTATGAAATATTTGGAGGCGCAATTGATAAGCTGAGACACTTTTTGTCGGCTTATATTGGAGGGTGGGGTTGGATTGAGTGATCTCTCTACACTTGGTATAGGGCAAACTTCGCATACATAGCTGTGATCCTGGACACAGGTGACTTAGCCTGGGCCAGACTGGTGAAGACAAAATGGAAACTCTCGGTACTGCACCACCATGATGCAAACACATGAGCCCCTCTTTCCCCGCTGAAAGAGACTCGTTTTCAACTTTCAGTGGTAATGGTTCCTTTGCGGGGGCTGGGGGGGGGGGGGGGCGCTACCATGGAGATCTCTTTCGTGACACACAAACGCCATCTAAGTGTAAGGATTCCTGAACTTGAAAAAGGAGTGCAGCACCATCTCTCTTGAAAGCTGAGGTAAATGGCGATTCTGGACAGATCCATGGTCTAATCAAATCCTCATTTACTAGCAGAAGGGCCTCAATTTGAGGCAGTTTAGAGACAACGTGGGATGGTGGTGGCCAGGCCATGCAGACATATAGGAGGCTTCCATCCTTGCTAAACGGATTAGATGTTCAGCACAGTTTAGATTGAGCTTGGGTAGGGAGCTGACTGCATTATTTGAAATGCATGACACAGACTAAAATGGCAAAGAAGTTGTTTTCGGAAGAACTGCAGCACCACGAGGTGGAACATGGCACGGATCCATCTGACCAAAAAGATAGCGAGCGTCCTGAGTGGTCTAGCTTACCAGCCATAATAGACTCATTCCTGGGAGATGGCCCCGGAAGGAGTCAGAGCTCTTTATTTTCAAGTAGCAGTAAGCCAAATTGGAGGCTGTAAGCGTCTCTAATTCTGTTTGAGGGATAGTAAGTTGACAAGAAAATGTAAAATAGTTCTAACACTGCCTAAAAAATAACAAATGAAGAAAGACACCCACATTAGAAAACCTAACAAGAGACTAGAATATGAGAACTAGAAATAGGAAAACGACTGTGGGCGATGATCAACTGTTGGATTATTTAATTTTCAATAAGAAAATACAAATGTGATGTGTTCAGCATGGTGAATTTGCTAGAAATCAACTGTTGGATTGTTTATTTTCAATAAAAAAATACAATTGTGATGTGTTCAGCATGGTGAATTTGATAGAAATCAACTGTTGAATTGTTTATTTTAAATGAAAAATACAATCGTCCAATGCTTAAGTATTTATGAAGAGTATGAGTAGATTATTTTAAAACCTCAGAAAATCCTGTTTATGCTTCATAATGGAATGCTTAAAAAGAACTGGTAATTATAAAACCAAGCATGTAAACCAAGGGAAACCAACAAAAAATCTATGAAAATTGTGGTTTACACGTTAATTCCCATATTTCCAGTTTTCATATCAAGTGACTCAATCTACTAAACTCTCAAGTTCAATCTCTCCATAACAATTTTAAAGAACCACAAATATGATGTCTGACAAACCAACCCATATGACCAGAACACATAAATATGTAACATAATATACAAAATATGTTTAAAAACAGTTAAGAAGAATGTGAGTCTAATCCAGGCCCACTTATCAGAGCCCAATGACATCAAAGTGAGCAGACATGATGACTCCCTCCCAGGTTATTCTCTGTGCACCATACCATGCTCATTTCATGTGTCATCCAGAGCATCGGCTTATTGTGCACAGAACCAACAAACCATAAAAGAAAAAAAAGCAAAAATATTTTTTCTTCTTATGGGTGATGTTTGAAAACTCAGGTCTCAAATCCAAAGATTGTATTTGGTATGGCCTAAAAGAATGAATCAAGAATCGAAGATTTAGTGTTTGAAATGCCTCAGATTTGGAGTTGGACTTTCACCAAAATGATCACTCAGATCTGAAAAACTAGAGAATCCAAACGTTACCCATCAAAACCTTGGAAACAGAAACCCTAAACCCACCTGATCTGGAAGCACCCATCATTCAAAGATCATCTAGACTTTCAAACCAACAAAATCATATTAAAGGAAAATAGGAAAACCCAACACAATGAATAAGTTTATCCTGGACAACCCACACTTGATAGAAAGTAGAAACAAAAGAGAATGAAAGCACACGGTTTCTAGGGTTTCAGGGAAAAAGGAGCCTTTATATAGATAGAGGGATCATGATTCATGAGCGAATTAAATTACACCAAAGGGCTCTGGTTTTTAGTTATTTTTTTTAGACCGAGAAAGCTGGGGTTAGGCAGAACCCTACCAGTTATAATCATACCATTTGGGGTTCGAACTTGCAACGTTCCAACACAAGGTGACGTGCACTAACTGGTCTGTTTTTTAGTTATTTGCTTGAATGTGTGTTGGGTTTAGGGATGGCAGTGGACCGGGGGAAAGCGGGCCCCGCCCCGTTTGGACCGGGGATGAAGGGTATGAAACGGGGATGGAGGCGGGGACGAAGGTTAAAATCCATCCCCGTCCGGGGGTGGAGGCGGGGATGGACGTGCACTTTTCCCCGCCCTGCCCCGTCCCCGCCCCGACCACTTTTCCCCGCAATATCCCCGCCCCGCCTCATCCCTGTTTGAATCGGGGATGGAGGACATGAAACAGGGATGAAGGCGGGGGTGGAGGATAAAATCTTGAGGAGGGGCGGGGATGGAGACCTTGTCCCCCGCCCCGCCCCATTGCCATCCCTAGTTGGGTTCCTTTTTTATCCTTTTTAATATGTTTAAACCCTGGAAATATATGTCACAAAGACACGTGGACATGAAAAATTTAATTTTTTTAATTAATAAAAAATTAATTTATTGATATGTAATGTTAAAAAATGTATTTTTGTTAAAATAAAACCTTACAACATTAAAAATATTATTAAAATATTGTCTGTAACGTATCAGTGTCCATATACACATGTTAGATCGTGTCCGATCATGTCTCCAGAGACACGCCACCAAAATGGTGTGTCCCTATCTCTGGTCACATAACCTGCTTCCTACTCGACCCATTCGAACATGTTTGTATCAGTCATTTTTTCGGCAAAGGAAAATCTCAAGTCACAAATCACATTACATTAAGGGCCTGTTTGGTTGAAAATTCAGAAATTTGTTTTCCTGGTTTTTTACTTTTTGAATTTTTAAAACTTCATTTTTTTTTTAATTCTAGAAAAAATGTAGTGTTTGGATGCACTTCAAAATCTGAAAATATATCCAGATTATAAATTTTCATGTGTGGCTGTTCATTGGAAATTCTTGAAACTCTGTAGGTGATGTGTATTGCCGTATTGAACACAAAGTAACCTCAACAACTCGGATTCTGAACATCAGCTGATCATATTCTTCAGCAAATCAAATGGGAGCTAACGTGGAGGGTGAGCAGGAAATGGGTGGAGCAGTCACGGGAGTGGATCGGCAAAAACAGAGTTTTTTGTCACTTTGCTGAATGATGACAGGGGTTGTAATACTCCGTTTCTGCCCTGCTTTTACTCTGTTTTATGCGTGTTAACTCTTTCTTTTATTGCAGCATTTTACATGTAAATCACACCATCTGCTGTAACGATTTCTGCTTTAAATCAATGCTAAATATGCCTTAAAAACAACAACAACAACAACAACAACAACTGGGATTCTGAATGAACGTCGCTAGAAAAGGTATAATAGTAACTAGCGAGAGCCTCAATATTTACAGTCATTATATAGGCCCAGTAATAGATCATTTTTATTTTCCCCACCCGTATAGGTTTCTCTTATTGGTACCAGAGAGATATGTTTCGTCGGCAACTGTTGCCAGCAATATTTTGCGCTCTTTGTAATGCAAATTTTTTTTTGTCGTCGCTAATCCACGCAGGATCAGCCACGGCAAAGCGTCCAACAACTGTGGATGACTTGCTCATCCACTGTTACATAGTTACGAGCTTATCTCTCTATATATAGTATTGCGTAGCTGCTCAATCAAAACTTGATCATGTTAGCCGTTGTATTAAATACGAGAAATAGCTAAAAAAATATGAAAAATTAATGCAAAAGGAAGGAATAAATCAAGTAAACTTAAAACTAACTGAGATTCTCATATCAATTTCAATAATCTCTTTCATATAACAAGTGTTTATATAAAAATAAAACTCTAACTCCACGACGGATCTTGTATAAGATCCGAATACAAAAGCAAACTCAAACCAAAAATCTAAATCCTAAATACTAACTACGGATCCAATTGGATCTCTTATGGACCTGGATTGTAGTTGCTCCGCTCCTGTATCATTCTCCTCGGGTTGAAAAAAGACTCGGCCTCAAGTCTGGTATGCTTTTGCTTCTTCTGGTTCCACTCGACTTCTAAGAACCACGAAGGTGATGCCATTTCTAATGGGTGTAGACTGATGCACTCATCCAGAGAAACAAAAGACAACAAAATTCATCTTCCCAACAATCCAAATAAAGAGAGTATATGGACCATGTTGCTCCCTGGTGGTTGGTATAGCATAATACTAAATAGATCCACTTACAATATTTTAGACAAGGTAGAGAGGTCCAACTATAAAGGCTTTTAGATCCAAATATAATTGTTCAAATCCAAAAGGATTCCACAAAAGTCAAACAGGTACTTCAAGGGTTGTTTAGGTAGTGGATAGGTGTGCATGGGTATTAGGGAGTTTTGGATAACATTTTGGTTGGTGTTGGCCCATTTAAGAGAATGGGTTGAGTTTGGGTTAGTTTTGACTTAGTTAGGATCCGATCGGACCACGACCGGATCAAGAACATAATAATTTGTCAAACCTGTAATGGGTTGGGTCAGATACTAGATCAGAGTTTAATGAGGACAAGTCTAATTTAATCTCTATCCAGATTCAAAATATGTATGGGTCTGGTCTTGACCCAATCTGGATTGAAGCTGGAGTTTTATTCGGGTTTGATTTAGTCAAGTTTAGGTTTGAATCTGATAATTCATGACTAAAATAAATGAATTTGGCCCAATCCAAAGGTGGGACCCCCCTAGACCAGACCCATAGGACCCGAAATCGATGTGATGTGGGTCAGAACTGGTGAAAACCGACAAGAATTTGAACCCACAACACTCAGATCTAAGTTCTGAACAATTGATCTAGGTTGGAAACTGAATCTCAGTCAAACCGATTTGGTCAGCTGGTTCATGGGGTATCCATCCCGCAACAGTAAATTGCAAAAGGGTCTCCTGGTGAGGGGTGGATGGGCCATGGACGTCGTCCATCATCGCTTGTCCCAATGGTACCTCGACTAGGGTTGGGTCTCGTTGGCTTGCCCCATTGAGTAAAAACTCGTTGGATGGAGGCAGGCCACCGACTGGGGCATCTCTAACGTTCTCTGGTAATGGGATGCTCTGTGTTGGTTGTCTAGGACGTTGACCATCACCAGCTGGCGTCGATGGAGGAGTTGGCCTCGCCCGGCCTGCGCCCTCCGGCAGGGAAGCGCGGGATGGGTCGACAGTGGGAGGGAAGCTCTCTAGGTACTTTGGTATTGTTGGGTGGGAGAAACATAAGGGGAGGAGGGGATGATACCCTCCTCCACTGGTCTCTCTGTTATCATCGCAAAATTTTTCCCCTCTCTTGCGAGAGAGAAACAAATTTCGCTAGTCAAACTCGACCAAAGTTTTGAAAATTGGTTTTGAAAATTACTCGCCTCCGTTTTAAAAATTTGCGGAAAAATTTCGTGGAATGGGATCCGCCTGTCGGTATGAGGTTCAACCGTTCCTGGCGCTTTTACCAGGGGTAATTGAACCAAGGATCAATTATGTGCTCTAACTTGACTTAAATATCTAAATTATGTTCTATTTTCCTAGAATGCACAGAGAATCAGGCTTGTGCTATGAAATTTTGAATATAATGCAAGTTTGAGAAAATATGATGTTTGCTTTGGAAAATTGAAATATGCTTGAAAAATGGTTGGAAAAGTGCTTGAAATTAGAATTCCTGGGAAAATCATTAAATTTCATTGAAATCAGAAATTGGATTGAAAAATGAATTCTCAGGAAAACTTGAATCTTGAAAAAATCAATTCTTTGAGATTTGGATTTGCTTTTCTGAGAAAATAGATTTGAGAATCTTGAGAAAGTCAGGAAGTTCATTGGAAAATAAGTTTTGAAATGGAAAATGGATTCTCAGGAAAATCAGGCCTTTGAGAAAATCGATTTCTGAAAACTTGAGATTTTGGAATTTGAGAAATTTAAAACATAGGAAAATCTTCATTTGAACTTGGGAAATGCTTTGAAATGTCATTTGAAAACTTAGGATTCTGAGAAAATCAAATCCTGAGAAAGACTTGAAAATCCTTGAGAAAATTGATTTTTCTGAAATTGAAGTTGGAGAATGAATTTGGAAACAATGCAATTTGAATAATATGAATGAATGAATATGAATTTGAAAGGGAATTTCAATTGAGGAATTGAGAAGTCCTTTTGAAGTTTTGAGAAATGCAGTGCATTTTTGAAGTTAGCCTAAGAGTGTAGGCTGAATGTGGCTAATATGAAGATCATAAATCTAGGTTTAATTCATATTTTGACTATGGCCAAAAATACAAATTCCACCAAGTTTATAAACTCCATAAGAGCTTGTGCACGTGCCATTCATGTCAACCATAGTGAATTTGAAATAAATATGCATGAATCATACATCACATATTGAAAATTGCTGAAATTAAACTATATGCAATGCAGTCCTATTCTAAGCAGAAAAGTAACTCTTATTCCAAATTATTACATTTGATGTTACATTGAATTGAAATAAAAGAGTAAAAAGCTAAGTCTTCTTCTTGAATGTTCCTGCAAAACTAGAAAACAATGTTAGCACAAAAATGTAGGTTTTTCTGAATTTATCCGAAAATATTGGAAATTATCGGATATTATTCAGATATAAACCCAAATTCATACCCCCTTTGATATAAACATAATAAATAATAAATAAATTTCAAAAATAAACTTGAAAATTCAAAATTGGGTTCAAAATGACCAAAATACCCCTGATGACCTTGAAATCAGGGTTTTCTGAAAGAATTTTTGTAAATTTTGGAATTTTGAAAATCAAATGAAATAAATCAAACACAATATGATGAAATATGATGATATTCATGAAAATTTATGAAATTGGAATTTAAAATTTCGAAATTTAGGTCAAAATGACCAAAATACCTCTGATAACAAGACTATGGCCTTGAAACCAGGGTTTTCTGAAATAAATTTTACAAAAATGAAAAATGTGAAATGCAAATGACATTGAAATTAACCCTAATATGATTCTACATGCTAATTTACATGAATAAAACCCTAAAATGGCGAAAATATCATAAAATATCAAATTTAACCTGATTTTCGCCTCTGAATTTAAAGACAAGCTAACATGTAACTCAAATGAACTTGAAATTAAGCCAAATTTGGCATGGACACATAAAATAACCTTAAAAACAGAATGGAGCTCGAAAATAATTTTTTTTTGTATTTTTAAATATAGGAATTCAAATAAAAACCCTAAATTTTGTGATTTTTGCCTAAAATGTTGATTCTAAAGGGGATTTCGGATATCAAACTTCCATAAAAAATTTCCAAATTTTATGGGATGACAGAGGACAGTAAGGTGAGGATTTTTTCCTTTTACACTTTCTGTTTTTGATCTATGGTCGGAGTTGTACAGTTTTGGCAAGTTGGATCAGAATCCGGCGACTCTAGGATTTATGGGAAACAGACAGGTTTCGGTAGAAAATGTGGGAAAAATAGCAGACAGATGGGAAAAAGGCTGAAACTGTGGGAAAATATCCCTGACAGACGGAAAAATTTGATCTTCTTACAGATCTGGGATTCGGGTTACGGTTTGAAAATACACACACTGTTATCAGAGACCCGAATCTCTGGTTTTTCTGGATATTGGAATCTGTCAGACAAAAAATAATTTTTTGGGAAAAATACTGAGACTGTTCTAAAAATACCCAAATTTTGGGAAATGACAGGAAAACATGCTAGGAATAACTTTCGTGTTGAAAGTGTTTGCAGACGGGCTACGGATTGGGTGGACTCGGTGCATTAGGGTCTGTCTGTACCCTGACGAAGGAAAATCGAGATTTTTCGAAGGAGCTGGGAAATCCGATTTTTGACAGAAGCCAAAACTAATTGGAAAAACCTCAAAATTTCCAGATCATTAGTAGATTCAATTATGAATCCACTATGATTTTTGGAGAACAATCCGAATCCCCCACAAAGGTGATTTCATGGGTTTTTGTTTGCCAAAAGGAATTCTGGAAATTCCAAAAGGGAAAAATCCAGTTTTGGAGTTTGATCTTCGAAATGGGATTACGGCTATCAAATCAATCTGGATTTTTCACATGAAATCTCAAACATATAAGTACATCTATCACGAAAAACTCAAAAAAAAAAAATTGTTTGAGCATGAAATTATAATTGGACTGTGCGCATAATATCAATATCTAACACTATCTAATAACATTTCAATGAGACTAATGAAACGAATGTGAGATCATGTAATAAGATTAAATGCCATGTTTAAACATAAAAATCACATCAAACTAAATCAAAATACACAAGGGGATATGATCCATTTTTTTATTGGCCCTTGAATCGTGGGACCCGATCCATCCATTGGACGGATCACCTCATTTGCGCGACCCTAACCTAAAAAACCATGAATCCAGAATAAAATACCACGATGGAACTAGTTCATGTTTTGGTAAGAAGGATTTTTTTTTTTATAATCTCATAATATTAAACAGCGTAAAGAAAGGAGATCATGGATTTAATCTGACGAACAATGCTGAAATAGTAGACCTTACCTTGGCTTCCTCCTTGCAACGAGTGGTCTGGCTGCTACTATCGAAGAGCTGGAGATGGTGAGGTTGTTTGGAGAAGATGGAACCTTGGAGGGTGCTGGAGGAGTGAAGATGCTGTGGTGGTTGAATCCAGAGGAGCTGCCAAGGAAGCACCGGCTGGAAGAGATGGGGGTGAAGGAGGAAGCTTGGCTGCTGCTGAAGGACTTGCTGGTGGTGGTTCAAGGTGGTGGCTGAAAAAGAGCTGCAGTGATGCTTGAGGAGGTGGCTGCCGGCTGGGTTGTCTTTCTCTTTTGCTGGAAGTTGCAGCCAAGGCTGCTGTTAAGAGGTTGGGGATCTGTGTAATGGAAACCAAGGGAGAGAGAGAGAGAGAGGGAGAGAAAGAGAGGGATAGGCCTTGAATGAGGTGGGAGGCAGCCAAAGGTCTCCTCTTTTGTGCTCAACTTAAGGCTTAATTGCCTTCATACCTAGGCAATGATAGGTTTAATGAAAATAAAACAAAAGAGCTTTACGTGAATCGGTTAAAGGCTGGGGAAAAAGAAGAAAGAAGGAAGAGAAGAAGGAAAGAAAAGGGAAGAAGGGAAAGGGAAAGAGGAAGGAAAAGGGGGGATGGACTCCCATACGTGAGTGGAGGGAGAGGAAAGAAAAAGGAGGAAAGAAAGAAAAAAGAAAGAAAATGGAAGAAGAAAGAAAGAAAGAAGAAAAAAAATAAAAATAAAAAAAGAAAATGGAGGAAAAAAAAGGAAAGGAAGTGGGCTGGAAGGTGGGCTAGGGTGGTTGACCCCCTTGTGGGTCCCACCTTAGGAAGAATAAAATAATAAAAAATAAAATAAAACAAACAACAAAAAATAAAGAAAAAGATAATTTTTTTTTCTTTTCTTATAAATTAAAACAAGAAAATGCAAATGGATGGGCCATCTCAGAGCGGGTCCAAATTCCACTTTTGAAATTCATTTTGACGATTAAAGGGGTAAAATAGTCTTTTAAAAAAATTTCCAAACGAAACGAGCTATTTTTGGCAGTTTTTGAAACGAGCTCGGATTTTGAAGTTCAATACCTCGTTGCGAAGCAAATCCAATGTAGAATTTTAAAAATTTAATTTTGGAAGAAATCCAGATTGTTTTTCTCGAGAAAATACTTCCAAATTTATTTCCAGACGAAACGAGCTATTTTTGGCAGTTTTTGAAATGAGCTTGGAATTTGAAGTTCAATACCCCGTTGCGAATTAAATCCAGTGTAGAATTAAAAAAATTGAGTTTGAAATAAATCCAGATTATTTTTCTTGAGAAAATATTTCCAAATTTAGACTCCCGGGGGTAAAAATGTCAATTTTGGAAACCCGGGGTTTGAAATTGATTTCTGAAAGCTTTTGAAACTCGATCTGGATTGAAATTTATAAAACTGGAGTTTTGGACTTCGAAAATGAAATGAAATGTGATGAAATGTTATGAAATGCTGAAAAATGATATGAAATGATGAGAAATGACATGAAATGACATGCGAAATGCTAACCCTGAATGAAAAAATTTGGATTTTAAACCCCGATTGACAGTTATACCAGTTCAAAAAAGTGTTAAAATTGACAAAATTTGCAAAATGGTTTGAGAAATGGTTTTCAGGCTCTACTAGGATGAAGTGACACTGAAAATTAGGGTTTGAGCTGAATTGAACTGAAATGAGTTGGGTTTTAGAGTTTCCGAACTCAAATAAACTGACAAGACACTGACTCAACTGACCTTTTCCGACTAAATTTTCAAAAAGAAACTGCCATTTTTAGAGAAATGGTGCGGAATGGTCACTTGATTGAAGTGAATTATGGACCAGAGTTGGGTTTGAGCTAGAAAAAAAGTCAGTAATACTGACATGAACTAAAATCAAAGCTTGAACACTAGCTCAATTGACTGAACTCAGTTCAATTTCAGCTGAAAGAGCTGAAATGGACTAAAATGGTCTCCTGGACACTTAGAAATGGTTTTGAACTGAAATGAGAGCACTCAAACTTCTGGTGAGCTCAAGTTAGACTCTGGGGAGTATGATTGACTATGAATGACTGACTCAGAGACAATTGGCTTGGATTTGAGCAAGAAATGAGCTCATTTCTGAAGAAATGATCCCATTTTGGCAGGAATTGTCAGAAATGAAAATGGTCTTCTCACTGTGAGCTCAGATGAGCTTGGAATGACTGATATTCTAAATGTTCTGAACTGACCAGTGTTGACTCTGATTGACTAGGGTCCGGGATGACTTAGGGGTAAAATGGTAATTTTTCTAATGAAAGTGGGTAAAATGGTAATTTTCTGAAACTGACTCAGGGTTTGACTCCTACACTGACCTAACAGGGTTGGCACTGCACGAGAGGGTTATTTGAGAATGGATGAGGAAAATTTTGGGTGTTTACACTCTCACAACATGAAAGACATTGAACCTAATGATGGGACAATTGACAACACAAAGTCATTGTTCTCACACTCTTCCTCCCTGTTGCACACGGGTTGCAGACCAATGATGCCACATTACCGCTCTCTTTTGAGTGGTTCTCCTCTTTCATTGGCCTTTCACTCGACCGCCTTTCTTTACTTTGCTGATTTTGGGGCTGCTTGTCATTAGTGATTGTATTTGTACGAGCATCTTTTTCATCTCATCATATTCCACTATACCTTTTAGCAGCTTTATTTCAAGGACATTGACTTAGTTACCATTGCCTAGGCCTGCTTCATTTAAGTTTTTATGGTTGACCAAATCATGAGTGAGCCCTACCCAGCCCCAAGGATTCAAATTATGCAAACGAATCCAAGTATAATTGTGTCAGACCCGAAATCCAAGCTTTGATTGCTTCAAGCTATGAGATTCGCCTAGGAGATGCCACCTCAACATTGCAACAACCTTAGTCATGTGGTGCACATCCTTGGACACCCTCTCATATTTAATGTAAGTGGGACCCACTTGGGACGTCCCCTCTAGAAGACTCCATGGAAGGATGTGTGGGCCCCACCCTCTTGGCGCCCCCAAGGTCATTAAACCCTCCTCACAAAACTCATGTAGGCCTTTGAGTTCCCTCCTTAGTGGACCTTGAAAGCCCCAAGTGATCATTGTGAAATGAGTTCTACATTGATGAGCTAAGGAAAGACTTCATCTAAGGAGACTAGGTTTATCTATAGATAGGTATTTCTCATTTAGTTTATATTTTGTGAGACCTTAATGAGACACATTCCAACCTATATATAAAGAGGCTTACTTTGTATTGTCAGAATATGAAATGAAGAATTGATCTTATCTCTCACTCGCTAAAACTCGTCTACCTCTTCTATCTCTCTTTGGGCGTCCCTCTCTCGAATGTTTTCTCTCTCATTTTTTATTGCAAGTCTCTGCCCCTAACTCATCGCACTTTTTCGAAGAGCTCTTTCTTGCAAACTAAAAGGTGATTAGATCCTCATTGAGTATAAATTGCCTAAGGACTATGAACAAGCATCCAACTCCAATCAGTTCATGTGAACTGCACCAACAATTTGGAGGATTCAACCCTTCCCAGCATAAACTGAAAAACCCTAGCCAACCCCGGATGACCCAGACCTTCAACAAACCTTAGCGTACCTAGACCAAGTATTGTAAGTCATTAGAAACCCTTTCTTAAGCCTCTCCCAAGCCTAGAACCTCGTAAACCAAAGTCTATTAAGAACCTATTTTTTAATGGAGTTGAAATTTCATTAGACTTACCGAAGTCGCCCAACCCAAATAGTAAATCATTCGGGTCTAAAATTTTGACTCAAGCCTCCTTAGGATATCTAGTTAAGACCCTAAAAAAATGATTTAAGCATATCATTGTACAAAGATATAAATTTTACAAACTTGGGTCTGTTTTGCCAAAACCCAGTCTAGCCTGCAGAAAACCCAATCCCAATCTGAAAGTTGTTTGAATTATTTCTCCCAATCCACAAAGCCTTTGACCCTGATATTTGGTAAGTACATTCATTAAGGTGTCTAGTTAAATTTCTTAATTTTTTGAATTTTTCTATGACAATTTTTTCAACGCATAAGTTTTTTTTACTAAACTCTGTCAGAACCAACCTACCTTGTTACTGGATTTTGACTTTGACCCAAACTCTAACATAACCCGACCTACCTAAACCTCAAACCTTGAACCTAAGCCCATTGTAATGCAATAAAGTAGTGTTAGAGTGAACGATCCTCGTTCCTCTCAAATTTAAAAATGAATTTTGCATTCACAATTAAAACCACCAAGACGATGAGCAACCTTAAGTCGGTGTGGGAAACCACATGTCTAGGTTTGGAGAGAGCTTCCAACATATATCGAATATGCTGCAGAAAATGCATGTGAAACTCCAAGTCACACGACAACAACTCTGACCTACTGCTCATGACAGAGATGTCCTTGAGAAGTGTGTTAAAATCTTGATACGTGAATCAAATCCAATGCCTCATCCCATCGACAAAATTGGCAAGAGTGATCTTGCTATCATCACCAAGGTGAAAGAACCTGTGCATAGATCACGATCGAACAAGTGTGAAAATGACATGTGCATGCAAATTTGTGTCACTCCACTATCGAGGATGGTAAAAAAACCACTTACATGTTTTCTCATATTTGCTTGCACATGAGAAATGACACAAATGAGAATCATTCTCTTCTATCCATGAGGTAGCATTTGACATGAAATATCATGTAAAAGATGAGTCTATGTCAAGAATTACCTTAAGTCAAAATCATGGTTGTTGGAAGAGACTAACCTAAGAAGTTTCACTCTCTCATGAGTCATGATGGGAAATATGCAGAAAAAAATGACCATACTGTGTAACAAAAAAGATGTGTTTCTCGAAATGCCCTATATTTTTCAAAATCTACCTTATATCCAAATTCACACTTTTTATGTTAAAAAGACTTTTTTTAACCTTTGCACAACCGAATTTCATCCAGATATGCAAACTTTCTCTCAAATATTAGAATATGCAAATTTTCTTCTACATATGCAATTTTTCTCTCAAATATATAAATTTTCTTTCAAACATTAGAATATGTGAATTTTTTATAGAGGTTCGCACATGTGCGAGGACATTGACAAATGTAGGAGTATTTAGTAAAAGTAGGTTCACACATTTTGTGCACATTCGCAACCAGAAAGTACGAGCATTATATATATATATATATATATATATATATATATATATATATATATATATATATATATATATATATATATATATATATATATATATATATATATATATAGTGAGTGGTAGTTGCCTACCACTCACCTAGTGAGATGCTAGTGGACATGTGCTTGCTAAAAGGCATCACTAGAGACTTTAGTTGTGCCTTTGAAGTGTCGATAAAGACTTTAGATGTGCCTTTGAAGCGTTGCTAGAGGTTTTAGCGACACTTTTAAATCATCGTTAGAGGCCTTAGAGATGCTTTGACACTAAAGGCTATAGCAACGCTTTTGAAGTATCACTAAAGGGCACTTTTGAAGCATTACTAAAGACTTTGGTGGTGCTTACCTTTAACAACACTTTTGCAAAAACTAGGCAAGAGGCCCTTTGCCTAACATGTTATGACAATCACAAATGCATTACCACATTCGCAACCATAAGTTGTAAAGGTCTCCAAAATGTGTGAACCTTCTTTTACTAAAATCACATAAGGGGCACAGATGGGAGGACGTTTGAAAATGTGTGAGGACATTCAAGTGCGAAGGTCAAAACATTTGCAAATGTGAGAGTATTTAGTTAAAAAAGGTGTGCACAAATTGGGGACATTTTGTGAGTGTCCCCAAAATGTTTGAGCCTCCTTTTAATAAAATCGCATAAAGGGCACATGTCGAAGGACATTCACAGGTACAAGTTTATTTTCCTGTTTTGTTGTGGTTTTAGGATGAATATCACATATTTAAGAAGAAATTCACATATTTAGAGGAAAATCACAGATTTAGGAGGAAATTCTCATATTTGGGAGGAAGTTTGCATATGAAAGAAATTCACTTGTGCGAATGTTAAAAATGTTTTTTTAACTTAAAAAATGTGTGAATTTGGACATCGAGTGGAATTTGAAAATTATAGACCATTTCAGAAAACACATCATTTTTGTTGCAAAGTACAGTCATTTTTCAAAAAAGAAGGTTGCATCAGACTAAAGTTTTGGTACTAGTTTGTGGGACTCCAACATATCATTGGCTCATTGGGTCAAGTTAGCCTTTTGGAGAGAAAGAAGGTTATTGCTTGGCTATGTGCACAAATGGGTTTTTTTTCATGCAGGACAAGGAAACCTCCCTTGGAACCAACTGAGGTTTTTCTTGAATCATCAATTGTGTTGGTCACAAATTGCCTTTCCCATGTATAGAGGAATGATAAGACACCAAACTTCAATAGAGATTGTGGATTTGGATGCATGTCTCAGTCCATCTGAAATTTGACTTAGATTAGGCACTTGATCAAGGTTGATGCAAATTAACACACCAAATTTGCTTTAGCTCAACTTATTTAAACATTCATAAGGACAACATATCAGGTTAAAGGGTCATTAAAATCGTTTAAGGTTCCTTGGGCTTTGTTCATCTCTAACATAAATGGCACCTGTTAATCCTATTGGTTTTGGGTTCAAAATTATGCAGGAATACTTGGCTTTCTTAGCCCCTTTTAGTTTCTTCCAAGTTGAGTTTCAAGAGAAACAATACAAAGTGAAGCTCAGTTATAACTTGAAAGTGAAATTGCATTGAAGTCTATTGCACCAAAGACATTGATCCTAGCATAGCAACTTTCGCTTTAAAGACAATGCATCCAATGTGTAACTTTGAGAATAGTTGTCATGTTCTGCAACCCACTGTATATGTTTTCAACAAACCCTTAGGGCATGCTTGAAAGCAAGAAAAACTCTTATAGGAAAAAAATCCTATGAGAAGTTTTTATATGATAATTTTTCCAAAATAAAAAGTTTTTACTGGTTTGAGTAGCATGAGAAAAAAATGATCGTGTTGTATGACAAAAATGATGTATTTAAAAAAATGCCCCACAACTTACTAAATCTGCCGAATGAACAATATCGCAGGTTTTCAATTTTTACTTGATGCTTTTACCCCTCATAGGTGCGAATTTTTGATTTTTGCACGTCATGATGCTAAAATAATACACCCACAACACTCGTCAACAAAATCACATTTGAGGTTGCGATTTTCTAGAAAAGTTTGTGAAATTTTAAAATTTACAAAATTATGAACGAGTATCGCATGAAGTATTGTAAAATTTTAAAATATTTGCCAAAGTCTGATATTGCAAAATTTCTTATTTGCATCGCACTTGTATTGTATTTTTTTTCTTGTAAAATTTTATCCCATATAAATGCGTGTTTAGTTTTTTTTTGTTTTTCTCATTTGTATATGAAAAGAGTGGTAAACCCAATCCTCCTTACTCTAGAACCCCAACCCTTCCGACGATTCCCGTGAAAGTTGTTTGCACTACCTTGTGCAGGGTTGTAATATCCTTCTTCTCCACTTCTCTTTTTAGCTATTAAGGTGAGTTTCATATAATATATCTATTATTTTGTTGTTTTATTTTTTTCTTTACAACATAGTTCTTCTTTCTTTCTTTTTTGGTTGTTGTAGTAGACTTATTATGTATGTTTCGTTGTTGTAAATGTTACCTTATGTAAACATGTAATATTTATCACTGGATTTACCGTTTAGGGTTGTTGTTGTTGTGAATGTTATCATATGTAAACATGTAATATTTGTTTGGTTGTTGTTGTTGCGACATGAAGAGAGGTGCAGTGAAGATATTGACATGTTAATTCTTTATCAGAATAATCTTTATTGCCATTTGACCATGAAACTTTCCCATGAATGACACTTTTTTTTTTCATTTATTTTGGACTGGAGTTGGAGACCTTATCTTCCGTGGTATCTCTGAGATGAGAACTTGAGCTCCTCAAGGTACTTTGATGGCTTCAAGGTGTTTCTAGGATCATGCATGGATTCCTAGAGCTTGCAACTAGGCTCTGATTTTCATGCTAATACATGTGCATGATGACTAAATTAAGCATGAGTTCATCTTATCAGACAATAATTCTTAATATTTGTCAATTTTGTTTTCTAGTTCATAGTTTCTTAAATGCATCAAACTCAACTTTTCCTAAGAAAACTATGTATGTCCATAATTTAGGTTGTTATTATGAGTTAAAAGCACTTGGTGCCAAATATTGCATGATTTTGTGATATTTTCTTCAATCAATGCATCACTTCTAAAGAACATGAAAGTCTTCTATCCATTAGAACATATTCATTTAATCAAATTGTGATTATACAAGTTCATGACAGAATCAATTTCTGTCTAACTGAGGGGAAACTGATCTTGATATTTATGTGCCTATTGGCATGTATATGAACTTTTATATATTTTTATTCTTTTATCTACTAACTTACAATTAGTAGATATGGCTGAACTTATTTTTTTTCACATAAAACTAATTGCATATAAGTTTGTTTTGTAGTTCAAATTACAAATCTTTATAGAAAGGTTGAATTTTTATTTGCTGAATGCATTTATTGAATTTTATTTTTCAGATATTAAGTTACCCTAGCAAACTTTTGTTATTTACATAATATTTTTTCAATTAAATACACTATTTTTCTATTGTCTGCAAAGTATAATGTCTGCTATTTA
Source organism: Nuphar pumila (assembly GCF_984573655.1). NCBI lineage: Eukaryota > Viridiplantae > Streptophyta > Magnoliopsida > Nymphaeales > Nymphaeaceae > Nuphar > Nuphar pumila. The sequence goes on from NC_143260.1 coordinate 40,392,514, forward strand.
AATCATAGGTAGCTCATGATGTCTAAACACAGTGAAAGCAAAGGAGAACGATCAGTCACCCAACACAATTGTGATGGATGAGACTAAATAGGTTGTTCTGACGAAGCCAAAATATAGTGAAGTGCTATTATTTTTTGAAGAAACTTTTTAGTTAGTGAAGTAATTATATTACAAGTTTTTTTTTTGTGTGTTTGTTTGTTATGATCATATGTTGATTCTTTTAAAAATAACTTGAGTGTATTTACCTATTTGATGCAACACCTAGAAAGATTCATATTTAGACTTGGTAGTTTTCACAACCAAAAAATAATAGAAGGAAGTGATATGTCGAAGACCATTTATACGACCCCATACTTCTTTGTGAGTCTATAAAGCAATGTTTTTCTTATTTTCTTTACTCTAATAAAAAGTAATCAGTAAACATTGAAATCCATAACAAATGCTCGAAAATCTCCTACATCGAAATGGGGCACACACATGCTTGGACCCCGACCATGTGTCATATCTATTCTATGAACGTGATAAGGTATACACTTACATAACATAAAATTCAAACTGCATGCAGATCTTGATTCCTGTAAATTAAGGCAATTATCATTATTTTTTTGAGAAATGAATATGGAAGCGAAGGAGTTAAGGTTGTACAATTTGATGAAGACTACAGAACATGTTGATAGAAATGACATACATATGATATGTAATGTTATTACATATTTAATATTGTACTTTTTTTGTTTAAGTACTCATTCAGTTTACTGTTATGTTGCAGGTTTATTTTTTTCAGGTTGGATTGGTTACGATATTTATGTAGAATGGTCAACCACTATTGTGCACAACATTCCTAAACAATCAAACTGGTAATTACTTTTATACATGTTTGTTCACTTAGTATATGAATGTTACAAGTATGATTGTGATATATATGTCCTTTTGTATATGCAATACTTAATATTAGGCAAACCATTAAATTTCACACAAGTAAACTATGTAGATTATTATGTTTTATTTTGTTTTTTGTGATATTTGTGGCACATTTACTGAGTGACCTTTTTTCAAGCTAATGTAACTGCAGTTAAATGTCGATTGATAAATGTCTATAAACGTGACAAAAGATCATTTGTGAAGAGTAAAAAAAAAAGGTGGTTGAACTTGCAACAATGAAAGCTGATGAAGAGTCTAAGTTGGAGGATGCCCTTGCGCTTTAGGATGTAGATGACATCAAACAATGAGGTGTCAGATGATGATGAGATATTATAGGAGTTATGGCAATTATGGTATTGTTTGCTGATGGTTGTGTATATAATAAGGATCTTGTGGATTTTAGACTATGAATGTTGACGATGTATTATGCATTGACTATGGATGCAATAAGGACCATATCTTTCTTAATTATTTATAAATATGGACATGGTATTATGTATTGACTATGTGACTATGAATGTAATAAAGACCATATCTTTCTCAATTATTTATTTTGTGTTTTTCTTTATCAATTGGCTCTATTACATGATGAAGCAATGAGCCAATGACCTTGTTTGTGTTTTTATAGTTGATTGTGGTATTTTTAAAATTTGATATTATTGCCTTGTCATGGATTACCTTTAGGGGTCACTCTGATATCATTTATCCATGCAATGAACAACATTGTAAGCCAATCATGATTGAATTTTATGTCATTCATCTATACTCAAGAAAAGTTAGGTGCATTGCTACTCTCTTGAACAATAGGCTTTAAGTAACTTTCGCTCTAGAAATAAATTCTGAACAAAAATTATCATGTACCTTGCAATTTTTTGTTTTAATTTAAAAAGAATGAACGAAATTTGGATGTACTTTGTGAAATTCCTTCCTGGTGTGAAAAAACATCAATTGCAAATACATGTTCATTCCTTGTTATATATACATTATACACAATTGAAGTGACTGAAAAAAGCAATCACATGTTATATAAACAACACATATCAAACAAAAAACAATAATCAAACACTTATTCCCTATTATATAAATAATCCATCCTCCTTAAAAAAAAAATCAAACTTAATTTCATGTTATATACACAATTCATTCATAAACAACTTCATCACCACACACACAAATTCATTAATTTATATATAATATAACAAAGTTCAACTAATGGACATAATAAGTTTTAATAAAATATAAAGTTTAATGATGTAAATTACAAAGTTCATCACTTTAGTAGCTCCTTGATATAATTTTGCAAATTAGCGATAAGAGAACCTTAAGAGTTAAGTATCTCTCTCAGTCTGACAACTTCTTTTTTTAAATAGGCATTTTCTACATCCACCCCAGTAGCAGTTGTTGTAGCCCCAACTTCTTCCTTATTGTGGACCTTATCTTCCTCTTCATCGATGTGTATATCCACCATGAATTCCCTGTTAATATCTTTTTCATTGTCATACCAGTCTTTCAGTTCGTACTTAAACAAAGTAGGTAATCCTTCTTATCCTTCATTGTCTCATGGAATGTTTTACTAATTATTCTAGGGTGATGAGGCATTTGCTTAACAAAGTCAAACTGTCAGACCACTTAATTGGCTAGTTGTTACTCAACTCCATTCATGTTGTACAACCAAATGTTACTTCTTCATAGTCCTTATTTGCCGCATCTACATAGAGGCACCATGTTACCCAAAACATAAAAAACATCATGAATACCTTAACAAAAAATTGAACACCTTCAACAAAAGAATGAACACCTCAAACATATTATTTGAATAAGAGTTATTTGTGCTTCGGTGATGTTATGTAATTGTGCTATGCAAGACACCCCATTGATATTAGGACAAAACCCTTTTTGATCATTTTTATTCTCATTGTTATGTGCATGTCTCTACATTACAACACATAGAGATTCAGGAAAAGGGTTAGGTCTTAAAGGCCTTCTAATAGATATGTGCTCTCATATCCAAACATGTAAGGATCAATACAATGATTAATATCACGTCAATGATTTATATATAATGAATATAAAGAAATATCAAATAGAAAACATGAAAGAATGAATACCTCTAACAAAACCAAAACACTTGCAATATTTTTTTGCTAGTCTTGCACTCAGACAAACCTGCATACATATATGTAAGAATGACAACTCCCCATGCATATTCATCGATGGAAGTCAATGTTTGTAATGATTCAAAGTTCGATCCATGAATCGTCTTCCCACTCAAGTCGATGAATAAGTATGCATAAAAAAAATACAGCAAGAATGCACTAATGTCATTCTGCAGATTCTTTACTCCCTTCACTTCAAAAGTTGTCTCTAGCTTCCCACGAGAACTCTTTGTTAATCTAGGGTCATAGTGGTTCCTCAACTATTATAACTTGACCCCGGCACCATGCCATGCCTCATCATTTGCATCTATGAGAACACAACCCAGATATTTGAATTCTCCCCAGCAATGTCCATTCACTGGCTTCTCATGACACTTCAATCCAATGATTCATGCCATGTCCTCTAACATAATTGTCATTTTAATGTCTTTAAAGATGAATGTGTTTGAAGAGGGACTCCAAAACTACACAATAGAAACTATGAGACTATGACCGATGTTCCATGGAGTAATCTTCAAGAATTTTTGAAAATGCATTCGATCTAGCAAATCCTTGGGGGTCTCCATCAGTTTTAGAAACCACGAGTGTGCTTTGTGCTAGAAGAATCAGTGCATGCGGGGTGGTGGAGGTTGATGTGGTTATTGCACTCATATGCATATATTCAGTAGTTATAACATTTTCACTGATTGAAATGCAAGTATACAACCACACAAATAAACACATGGCTATGCATAGCATGCATGATGTATATATATATATGTGTGTGTATGTGTGTTTATTGTGGTACTGAACAACTATAACTTGTAGTGATATAGTCTTAATTTACATAGATGTAATATCAAAATTTATTATTTTTCAATAAATTATCTAACATTAAATGGCAGTTATATATAAAATAAATGTAAAAAAGTATATCTCTCAGCACTAGACATTGTTTGTTGTTGCAACCTCCTATTCGAATCATGCACTCTCATCGAAGGAGGGAGAGGAGGAACCTCTTATACACTATGTAGCCCAATTTGTTTTTCTCTACCTCTGGGCCCTCATTCTTCTCTACTGGGCATAAAATCACATCTTTTGCCTGAGGACCCTCTATAATTGCCCCAACCCCAACTTCACCCTCCTCCATATCTGGGCGACTACTCTCCTTTAATTAGGAGACAACTAAAAGAATTGTCTCTATCTTCATCTCTTCACTACCACTATAAGTGACCTCATCTCCATCTTGTTCAAGCTGGGTATCGAGGTGGGCAACAACCTCATCGTGAGCCAATAACTTAAACTACTTAACCAATGAGTCTCCCTTCCCCCTTCTTCGATGCTTTCATGATGAAAGACAAATATTTGACCGCAATATTTTCAACTTTTCTTGCAGAATCAACATGATTTGTGTGCAATTTCAAAAATTTTAGCATCTGATCGTTTGGAAGTGCATAAAATTGCTTAGATGTGTGCAGATTTTTATGTTACAGATTGTTGCGGTTGTATTTTTGGTGGACAAGATTTGACAACCAGATTTTTGGCGTTGGAACATGATCCTCTCTATCGGAGTGGCAAGCCTATTGTACGTGTCAAAATGAGTCTCATGAAACAATACATAATCGTCAAATCCTTGGAACACAATTGAACCATTATGCCTTTTCTTCTTTGTGATGGCAGTTTTTCTTTGTTTGTTTTTTCTCTTATTTGGTGTCATTTCGTAATAAAAACTTAATTCCTACGATAACAATAGTAAACTGGATAATATACATGTAAAAACAAAAAAAAACCTTAAAAATCAAGAAAACTCACATGCAATATTAAAAAAGGGTTCTTACCGGAAAACAACAGTGAAAAACTATTCACCAAAAAACCTAGCTGTCAGTAACTTTACCAAAAAAAAAACTCGATTGAAAGACGCCATTAAAGTCATTGTCGATGTTTTTTATTGAAATATTTACAGGAGATTTGCCAGAGGAGGGAGGTGAAATTTGAGTTTTTCCAATGCCAGTGAATTGCTATCAATGAAACGCCATCGATGAGGGATTTTTACAAAGTCCACACCAGCTGAAATATTCGCCTGAATGTCATCGAAATCATCAAAATGATTAGGGACCATCGGTTGGGAACCATAAGAATGCTAAGGGTTGCGAAAAAAGCTTGGTTGAGGGATAACAAAAATTAGGTTAGGAAACATAGCTCCATTTATATGGGATGAAATTTTGCAAGCAAAAGTAATTTCTTAATACGGGTGCGATTCAAATATGAAATTTCACAATATTGGACTTTTACAATTTTTCATAATTTCACAATACGTCGTGTGATACTCTTTCAAAATTTTGCAAAGTACGAACTTTCACAAATTTATGATTTTCGTAGGTTATTGTGCGACAAAATTTTTAGAATTTTGCTATCGTTTTTGGAATATCGCAACATCATATGTGATTTTGTTGACGAGTTTCATGGGTGTATTATTTTAGCATTATTACATGCAAAAATGGTTGTCATGTTTTTAATTTTTTCTTGTCTCTTTTCTTTCTTTTTTTCTTTTTCTTGTTCTCTTCTTCTTTTGTTTTTTTTTCCTCCTCATTTCACCCCTCTGCCTTTTCTTTTTCTTTCTCTTTCTCTTTCTCTTTCTTTTCCTCTTCTTCCTTTTTTCTCTTTTTTTTTCTTTTCTTTTATTTTTTTTTCGTCTTCCTCCTCTCGCCCCTTCACTCTTCTTTTTTTTCTTCCTTTTCCTCCCTTTTTTTCTTTTTTCCTTATTTTTTATTTTTGTTGTTTACATGTATGTATATATAAAATCTGTTTTTCAGTTATCTCTCTCTCTCTATATATATATATCCCTTTTCTCTTTACATCACCGTTAAGACCCTCCAAATATCAAAGTTTTAGGTGTTTTATGCTCAATTTGAACCATTAGATGTGTTTGTCAATACTTATTTATTAAGAAACAAGCTTTGTTTTAAATTGATTTAATGTAAAAATGTGAATATTTTATCATGAACTTTTAGTACACATTTGAGCATAAGGATGCTTAATCAATTACATGTTCTCCATTCAACAACAATTATAAACACATCTAATGGTTGAGATTGAGCATAGAACATCTAAAAACTATGATTTTTGGAGGGTCCTAACAGTGGCATAACGAAATTGGGTCAGGATAATCCCCATTCTCTCTCTCTTTCTATATATATAAATAAATATATATAGAGAGAGAAAGTAATCAGATGGTGTGCCCCAAGTTTTGGTGTGTGTTCAATATTATGCAATTTCATGAATTTTGTGACATGTTACATTGAATTACACACTTCATCCATAGTTACAATCATATGTTTGTTACTAAATTTAACTATTTATTGTAATATTTTTACTTTAATTGATGTTTTATTATTTTGGTCTCGCCTAGGCCCCGACTAGTTCTTTTAGGGGTCTTCTGCCTAGGCTTCGACTAGCACTTTTGACAACTAAGATTCAAAGATTTGTTAGTGAATCTGATCTAAACCATGAAACTGTTGAGGCAGCCAATGAAACTTTCAACCATGACGAGGTTGAACAAAGCCATGGCGCTATCCAAGATGTTATTGAATCTGAACCTGAAATCCTTGATCAGTTTGATTCTAATGAAGTTCCTCCACTGGTCCACACTCATCACATGTTGACCAGATCTCAGGATGGTGTACTGAGAACCAAAGATTTGTCATCCTCTCCATATGTCTAGATTTGTCATCCTCTCCATATGTCTTTAGTGTATGTCTCAGTGAGCTTGTCCAAGAGGAAGAACCATTGACATTTAACCAAGTGGTTGATCGCCAAAAAATGGCATCAAGCCATGGAAGATGAATATCAAGCCCTGATGAAAAACGACACTTGGTCATTGGTTCCCCCAAATAGTGCTCAAAATATTGTTGGGTGTAAATGGATATATTGAATCAAGAAGCATGTTGATGGTTCGATAGCCAGATACAAGGCCCGGTTGGTTGCCATGGGCTATAGTCAACAAGAGAGCATCAATTATTTTGAAACCTATAGCCCTCTTGTCAAACCTACTATAGTTAGGGTTGTGTTAACCATTGTTATGAGTCAAGGATGGGTTATACATCAATTGGATGTAAACAATGCCTTTTTGCATTGGTTCTTCAAATAATGCTCAAAATATTGTTGGGTGTAAATGGATATATGTGGATGGTTCGCCAGCTACAAGGCCCGGTAGGTTGCCAAGGGCTATAGTCAACAAGAGGGTTTCAATTATTTTGAAACCTATAGCCCAGAGTAGAACACATCTGATGGCCAGATTAAAAAAAAGTAAAAAATGATGAAAAATGGGTGCACACTGTACACATGGATAAATATGTGCCAATCCTTTTCCTATACACATACACACGCTACAAGAATGGCTGAAAATGATGCCACATAACAGGTGTCTTGTCTGGTTTGGACCAGATAAGTTCCGAAACTGGTTTGACCTGTACCCATGAAGTACCACAGATAGTACCCATCTTGTAGGGTGTAAACATGTGTATGGCACCCTTCTGAAAGTACCCATGTTACGTTCTTAGGAACAAATTGACTACCTTATTCATGGATAAAGTAGACTATCGGCCTATTTTAGCTAGATGATTAAAAGAAGACTGGAGTTTGTGATTTATTATGGTACTTTTACATGAAAAATCCAAGTGTATGATTGTTCTAGATGCAAAAAATTACTGTTGGCAACTCTCTCGAACAATATTAGCCCATGCAACTTTAAGCATTGATGCCTTCCAAAAAAAACTTTGTGCCATTCCTGAGCTGTTATAGCACAGTGATCATGATAATAAAGTGAAGAGTAAGATTTATTTATACAGACCAAATTAATCCTGTATATTTGAGTTAACACTTGAGAACTCGGTATTAGTTTATACTTTATAAGGATGGCCTTATATTAATGTGGTGTCAGCAAGTATGATCCTGGGTAGACTGCTAAATTTCTATTGGGAGACCATACTGTATGTTTTCCCTTCTCTTTATCAATATATTTGATGCCTCCATTTTTTTATTGCTATGACATATCTCTGATGTCATCAGTTTGTTCTAGTAACGTCTTAATAATGTACTGAATATTTGAATATTTATATCGGACTTGAGATTTTAAGAGGGTCATTTTTTTCCGTTTTCTGCTGCTATCAAGTTTTGATTCTGAAGTCCCATAGTTTGTGTTGACAACTTGGTGCAAAGGGTTTGATAGGACTTGAGAAGATATTATAGTGATGGAGGATCCTATTGTTTTTCATTAATCTTTTTTTTTTTACAATAACCAGTGAAGGAATAAAAAATTTTAATGCTTTCATTGTGAACTACTATATTATATTATGCATTTGGAAATCTCTGACCTTTTCATTATTAAATTGGATTTCCTTTTGTGCTTTCTCATATTACATGCATGGGTCACAGTTCTCATTAGGATTTTAGACATCATATGATTTTTGAGATCTAAATAAGGTTATATGAGATCAAAAGGGAAAACTCAAAGTAGAATGGGGTGGAAGACTTTCTAGCTGTCATGCACTCAAACAAAAATTCTTTCAAGGTAGACATTAATGCATATATGAATTGAACCAACTGCACAATCCAGTGTTATCAAAAGCGCGCCTTGAGGCGCAAAAGGCGCATCTCGCCTTGAGGCGCGGCCCTCTGTGCCTCAAGGCACAAGCCTAAGGCGCAAAAAAAAATAAATTTACAACAAGATTTCTGAGACATAATCAATGAAGTTTTTTTAGGTTAATCTCATATATTTTCCAGTTATTTCAGTTATGTAATAAGTTTCTTAGTATATTACTATATTTTAACTTTTGTTGGTTAATCTCGTATATTTTTTAGTTATTTCAGTCATGTAATTAGTTTCTTAATATATTTTAACTTTTGTTGGTTAATTTCATATATTTTTCAGTTATGTAATCAGTTTTTTAGTTACTTTTATATGTTAATCTCAGATTTTTTAGAATAATCTCATATATTTTAACTTTTGTAGGTTAATCTCATATATTTTTCAGTTATTTCAATTATGTAATCAGTTTCTTAGTATATTTTAACTTTTGTTGGTTAATCTCATATATTTTCCAGTTATGTAATCAGTTTTTAGTTACTTTTATATGTTAATCTCACATTTTTTACAATAATCTCATATATTTTAACTTTTGTAGGTTAAGCTTATATATTTCCCAGTTATTTCAGTTATGTAATTAGTTTCTTAGTATATTTTAGCTTTTTTTGGTTAATCTCATATATTTTCCAGTTATGTAATCAGTTTTTAGTTACTTTTATATGTTAATCTCACATGTTTTAGAATAATCTCATATATTTTAACTTTCGTTGGTTAATCTCATATATTTTTTAGTTATGCAATCAGTTTCTTAGTATATTTTATCTTTTGTTGGTTAATCTCATATATTTTCCAGTTATGTAATCATTGTTTTAGTTACTTTTATATGTTAATCTCATATTTTTTAGAATAATCTCATATATTTTAACTTTTGTAGGTTAATCTCATGTCCAATTATTTTAGTTATGTAATCAATTTCTTAGTATATTTTAACTTTTTTTGGTTAATCTCATATATTTTCCAGTTATATAATAAGTTTTTAGTTACTTTTATATGTTAATCTCATATTTTTTAGTACTTATTTGAGATTTTCTATTTCTTATTGGTTGTTATTTCATCAATAAAGCTTTTCTTTATTTATTTGTATTTTTAGATATTTTTTTATAATTTTTTTTAAGTTTTCAAAAAAAAATTTGAGGCTTACGCTTTACGCCTCGCCTCAGTTTTTGGTGGAGCGCCTCGCTACGCCTCAACGCTTTTCACAACACTGGCACAATCATAGGGCAGATGAAGATTTTGTTGCAGTCTCAAAAGATCACAGATTGATCCTAATCTTAATGCTAGGAGTGTATCTTTGAATATTGGAGTATCCAGTGACAGAATTAAGATATGGACTTGGATTGCAAGGATATGTCAAGATTCCAAGCAGCCTAGGCCATTCAGTGACTTTTTGCATGGAAAGGAAGGTGTAGCATCCTAGAAACTTGTAAGATATGCTCCTGTATAGTTAAATGTGTAAATAATGGTTGGGCGTGGGCCTGTTACTGAAGGTGTTATAATTACATGTGAAAATAAGCACTACTTTTAAGAAGCTAGCAATTTTGGTCGCTATGGTTGCAAGAAAAGTTTTTTATTGCTTTCATGCAACATGTCCTGCTTAAAGTGAATCCACAATATTACAAATCATTCAAAAACTATCAGAATATGCTGACTTCTATTAATTATAAACATAAAATGATTGGGGAAAATTACAATGAACCCTTTCCTAGCAAACTGATGATTTGTAAGTTCATTTGCACTCTGAGCTTATGTGTATATGCTATGGCAGATAATGCAGATCAAGTAGTTCTGAAAGCTGGGAAAAAAGGTGGCAGTAGCATAACCTGCAGCATATTTCGCATTGTTACGTATCTGAAACATTAAAAGATTAACAAGAGTGAATCCAGCCTTGGGTTTTATTTCTGAAGACATGTGCTCGAATGTATGAACAAAATTGACCATCCTTGAGGGGGATAATTCAAGTGCAGTTGGAGGAAGTGTAAGCATTTAGAATGCAGGGACATCCAGGGTGAATATGTGATACCTCTCTGGAGTTTGATCGTCATCTTGAGCATATAACACTTTAATTTGGAAGCTGTATCTCTTAGATGGATTCCTACAGGTTCCCTATAGGCCAAATGACAGTTCTCAGTTGATCAACATGGATCCATCCTAGGGAAAATTAGCCTATTTTGGACCTTTGGTATGCATGGCGGTTCAACTTTTTGCTGGTTCCCTTGAGCATTTGTGAAAGTGAGCCATTTAACAATACATACAAGTATTGCAATCATCCACATCAAATGATAAGGCATTCAATGGTGGAGTTGTAATGAAATGGTGGTCTTCCACAAATGCACGGACAACTCACAAACAAGTGTCTATTGGAGACACTACAAGCATGACCCTTGAAAGGGTATAAAAGGAAGAACACTTGAAAAATAAATAATATTTTATTCATGCACAAAATGCTTAAGAAGCTTTGTTGATTTACATTGAAGGGGTTCACCCCTATATATATATAATAGTGGAAGAGAAAGGAGAGCTCATTTTGAGCTCTCCAAAAGAGTCATTGAACTCTAGTCCAACGACTCTTACTATAGCCGTCCAACGACTATAGCACAGTCAAGTTCCAACAGGAACTTGATTGGCTGAAATATCTAGTTTCTATTAAACTAGATGATAAAAGGAAAATAAAAGAAAAATAATAAATAATAAAAGGAAATATATATATAACAATAATATTAAATAATGATATTATTATATATATATATATATATATGTATTACAGTTTACATTTTAACACTCTCCCTCAAACTTACAGTAAAATAAGCGAAAGTTTGTCCAAGAGGAAGTGAAATCTAGGAGCATCGAGAAGCTTGGTGAAGAAGTCTGCTAATTGATATTCTAATGTAACATATGGCAGATCAATGATTTCATGTAAGTATTCCTCTCTGACATAGTGACAATCCATCTTAATGTATTTGGTGCACTCATGGAATGTCCGGTTGCTTGCAATGTAGATCACACTTATATTGGCAAAGCACATCTTTGAAGCTTGCGTTGCTTCAGCTCCCATATCTGCTAGCAATTGCCTGAGCCAAAACAACCTTCATAGTTGTGGTTGTCATGGCTCTGTATTCAACTTCGGTGGAGGAAATAGTGACCTGCTGCTTTTTGCACCTCCACGAAATTAAAGTTTCACCTAGAAACACACAAAAACCAGTAGTTGACTGCCTATTATTGGGATCACCTCCACAATCAACATCAGTATATGCAATTAAATTTAATGAAGATGAAGCAGGCAAGAAGAGTCTTCATGAAAAAAAAGATTTTAAATATCTAATACGCAAAACTGCTCCCATATGCATAGAGATGAGAGCATGCTGAAACTGATAGTTGTATGAACAACATGAACTATATCTGGCCTAGTAATAGAAAGATAAAAAAGAACTCCAATAAGTTGTCTGTAAGGAGTAGGATCATCAAGAAGTTCTCCATCATCAATTTTTATTTTAACGTTGACAACTTCTTGAGTGTCCACTTTCTTATCATCTATAATTACAAACCTGAAAACAATATCAAGAGCAAATTTAGATTGAGATATCAAATACCCCTGAGGGGAATAAGCCATTTTAATGCCTAAAAAATATCTTAATAAACCCAAGTCAGTCATTTCAAAGTGAGTTTTAAGAAGAGTTTTGATGTTTGTAACTTTCTGTTCGTCGCCTTTGGTGATGATCATATCATCCAAATAGAGAAGAAGAATGATGATGCCTGTATAAGATTTCTTGACAAACAAAACAATGTCAGTTAAAAAAGGTTGAAAACCAATATCAAGCATAGCATGACTAAATCGATCATACCAGGCTTTTGGAGCCTGTTTAAGTCCATAAAGAGCTTTTTCTAGTTGAAAAGTTTTACTCTTAGGGATACTAATACCAGACGAAGCTTCCATGTATACTTATTTAATGGGATTCTCATTCAGGAAAGCATTTTTGACATCCAATTGAAAGATATGTCATTTTCTAATGGAAGTCAAGGCTATGACAGTTCTGACAATGGTCATACGGGCCACAGGAGAAAATGTTTCTTTATAATCAATGTCATACTCTTGGGCATATCCTTTTGCCACTAAACGAGCCATATACATTTTTAGGGTTCCATTACTTTTGATTTTGACTTTGTATACCCACCTACAGCCTATAGGTTTCTTACCTGGAGGGATATCTTGGATAGTTCAGGTGTTGGCCTTTTCTAATGCATCCAATTCTATTTTCATGACTTCTATCCATTCTATATGATTTTTGGCTTGAGAATACGATGATGGTTCAACATATGATTGTATTAATGCAATGGCTGCCCTATATGTGGGTGAAAAAGATTCGTAAGACACAAATTTTTTAGGAGGTCTAGAAATTCTAAGCGTCCTTCTGGGTGAAACTTCAGAGTATTTTTCTAATGCACATGGAAGATTTTGCTCTCTACGTCTTGAATATTGTAGACTAACATCCCTATGAATTTGCTCTTCATTATCAGCATTTTCAACAAAAATAGGACTTTGATCATTGTCAAGGTCACATTCAAAATCACATTCAAAATCACATTCATTGAATTTTGAAGTTAGATTAATTAAAAATGAGTATTCAATGACATCCTTGAATTTTTCAAATTCAAAGAAGCTTTTTTTTCTAAAAAAGATACATTTCTTGACATATAATTTATCATTTTGAAAATTAAAACACCTGTAGTCTTTTTTATTATCAGCATATCCTAAAAAGGCACATGAGATTGCATGAGGAGAGAGTTTGTCATTTTTGTTGGTGAAAACAAAACATTTGCATTCAAAGACTCTTAATCTAGAATAATATGGAATTAAATTAACAAGTTTTTCTATTGGAGTTATATTCTTTAATGAAAAAGATGACATCCTATTGATAAGGTAGGTGGCAGTTAGGACTGCCTCAACCCAAAAGCGTTTTGGAACTTGATTTGCAATTAGAAAGGTCCTAGTAGTTTCCATAATGTGCTGATGTTTGCGTTCGGCTAGACCATTCTGCTGTGGAGTGTGTGGACATGATCTTCGATGCGTAATACCATGTAAATTGAGATGGTCTTTGAATTCTTTGGACATAAACTCTCTCCCTGAATCAGTGCAAAAAATAGAAATATCATTCTGAATCTTATTTTTAACTATTTTGTGAAATATTTGAAAGTTAGCAAAGACTTGAGATTTATGTTTAAGAAAATAAATCCAAGTATGTCTAGAAAAGTCATCAATAAAAATGACATAATATGCATAACCACCTTTGAAAATAACTGGTGCGGGGTCTCAAACATCTGAATGTATTAACTCAAGTGGTCGTGAAGAAACAAAAGTTCTAAGAAATGGTAATCTTTTTATTTTGCCAAGAATGCAGTCTTTATAAGAAAAATTTTCAGAATTATAAAATTTTTTCAAACTTGAAAATATTGAATTTTAGACATATGAGGATGGCCAAGTCTTTTGTGCCATAAATCCAATTATAATTTCTGAACATTATAACAAAATGCATTCTTGGGTAATTCCAAAAAGTCCAAGTAATAGAGTCCTCATTCTTTATGGCATTCCCCAATCAGCTTCCCTGACTGGCGATCATGTACTCAACAACCATGAGAAGAGAATGAGATATTACATCCATAGTCAGATATTTGCAAGACACTTGAGTTATTTTTAAGACATTTGGGTAGACTATTAATATTTGGGGTCATGTGAAAAGAAGCACCAGAATCTAAAAGCCAAGGAAAGTTACTTGGACCGGAGAAAGATGCAATAGCCGCTTCAGTTGAAGCTTCAGTTGAGGAGGATATCCCTTTGAGAAGAAGTTGAAGGATTTCCATCAGTTGAATCATAGATAAAGGTGCATCTTCATCTTTTGACTCAGATTCAACCGATGCAACTCTTTTTTCTTCTCTTCTTTTTAACTTTGGACATTGAGGCCTATGGTGCCCCTCAGTTCATGACAATGATGACAAATGACTTTTTTTTATCAAAGTCACCGTTTTGCCTTCCCAAATGAGGCGGCTTGTAAGTGTGAGTATGATTCTCCAGTCTAGACACAGCTGGAACTGAGAGTCATCATCAACTTTTGAAGTACTTTTTCTAAGTTTATTTTCCTTCATAGTGAGCTCTTCTACAGTATTAACAATAGAAGGAATTTTTTCACGATGTAAGAGGGCCGATTTGGTGGATTCAAACTTCGGCCTTAGACCATTCACAAATTGATAGAAATGTTTCATATCGAGTTGCTTTTGGCGAAGCTAGATATCTTCGGCACAATGCCATTTGGGCTCAAGAAGAACCAACTCTTATCAAAGTTCGGACAACTCATTGTAATATTCTCGAATAGTTTTATCTTTTTGAGTCATTGTCCGATCTTTGTCTTGTAAATTACACACATGTGCAATATCTTTAAGAGAATACATATTTTTAAGGTATTCTCAAGCCTTGTCGTCATACTCAAACTTAGCTAGGCTAGAGCATTTTTTAATGTTTATGCTATTGATTAGCCATGACATAATTTTTGCATGCCCTATCCTCCACTCTTTTCATTTCTTTTCATAAGTGGCCAATGCTTTACTCTTCTCTTCCTCTGTAACGCCTTACTTTTCTCTTCCTCCGTTAGAGGAACCTCTTTATCACTCTCTTTCTTAGTAAAAGATAGTTTAAGTTCTGAATCTAAACCATCCACTATACCCCATAAACCTTTCCCAAATGTGGTGCTTTATAATCGAAGCCTGCATTATATGGTTAATATCATTTAGCTTCATAAGTATGATGGTGATCTTATCATTGTCATCCATCTTTTACAAGGGTAAGAGAAGAATAGATAACAGGAGAAAGAGAAAAGATAAAAAAGTAGACAAGGAAATAAGAGAGATGATACAAAAACCATTTTTTGTAGCACAAGTCCTCATTTTTTCAAACAAATCTTCCTAAGCTAAGAACAAGGTCATGAAACATCTTTTGCAAATGTGGCACAAAAATCGAGGTGAAAGCACTTCAAGATCTAAGGTTTTCATAGCTCCGATACCATGTAATGAAATGGTGGTCTTCCACAAATGCATGAACAACTCACAAACAAGTGTTTATTGGAGACACTGCAAGCATGACCCTTGAAAGGGTATAAAAGGAAGAATACTTGAAAAAAATAATATTTTATTCATGCACAAAATGCTTAAGAAGCATTGTTGATTTACATTGAAGTGGTTCACCCCTATGTATACAAAATAGTGAAAGAGAGGGGAGAGCTCATTTTGAGCTCTCCAAAAGAGTCATTGGACTAGAATCCAACGGCACAGTCAAGTCCCAACAGGAACTTGACTGGATGAAATATCCAGTTCCTATTGAACTAGATGCTAAAAGGAAAATAAAGGAAAAAAAATAATATATATATATATATATATATATATATATATATATATATATATATATATATATATATATATATATATATATATATATATATATATATATTACAGTTTGCATTTTAACAGGAGTTACCATATAGAACGTACTTACTGGTGTCCAGTGCACAGGTTTGTGTCACCTTTCAAATGGATGCCTATGGGATGGGTGGTTAAGATCAATTATGTGGGGAAGATCTATATAACTTGTGCCAAAAGTTCTCTTTGAGATGTTATGCTTGAGCTTCCATGGTTGGTGCCAACCTGGTGGCAAGGTTATGTGAACTTATCTAACATTGTTTTATATCCTCTCCTTAATTTTGTTTCAGGATCCCTGAAATTTTGAGATTCACCGAGTTTGATAAATTCTGAATTTTAGGACTCTAATCTGTTGGACAGATGAGTTGTCTTTTAATTTGGTTTTCCTCCATGGCGCACCTCTAGGTGATTAGTGTTGTATTTGTGTCAGTATTCAAAATTTTCATTTTAGGTTAGGATTCATTGATGAGGGGAGTAAAACAGACCTAACTTTCAGGTGGGAAAATCAAAAAGTGTTTTTTTACCATCCGTTGGTTAATCTATATGGTACATCAGGATAAGCTGATGCATTTTACCATTTGATTATTATTATTATTATTTTGGTGCAATTCTGCTTTATTTTTATCCTGTGTGGGTTGATATATATGGTCTACAGATTGTTGTAGTTCTTTGTTGTTCAACCTAGCCTTTCCTCTTTCCTTTAGCCCCTCCTTCCACCCAAGAGAGAGAGAGAGAGAGAGAGAGAGAGAGAGAGAGAGAGAGAGAGAGAGAGAGAATATAAACCACGCAAACCAAATCACTACCAACAACATGATCAGCAAGGCTTCCTTTTCCGTTATTTGTTTTGATCATATGTTCAATAACTCTCTGTCGATGTTGGGAAGGGTTTAACCATATTAAAGTGGACTTAGCAATGATGAATAATGAGAAAACGCTGAAACAATCAGCCTAGATTTTATCTGTTACTTTGAAATCACTTTTACCATCTCCCAGAAAGGCATGGTAGATTCTGACAAGATAAAAAACTCGTGAAAAAAGGGTGGAATAGATTTTGATAGGATGATTCCACCAAAAAGATCTAAGTCCTGGGAATCCTAAAAATAAGAATTCTCATGAAAAAAAATCATAGATGCCCTCTCTCAAACAAAATAAAATTTGCGTTTCTAGTGATTGGATAGTTTATGTTAAAAAAAGATGAAATGTTTAGTCCCTCAGTTTTGATCTTCATGAATAAATATTTTTTGTTGATGCAGCAGACTGCAGAAATTGCTAAGCTTTTACGAAGATATTTTCTGACCATGAGGCTGAACGTGTTGGGGGAGAAACCAACAGTAACATAAGCACTTTTTCTATATGACAATAAAGCACAAAAAAAATCAAAACAAGGGAAGAGCTCACCGATTTACATACAAAAACTGAACAATTTACATAGAAAACTCACAAGAATGGTGTAAAAATTTCACGTCTACGTTCCAAGGAATTTTTTTTCCTTTTTTCTCTTTTGTAATAAACTGATTGAATGCTCTGTTCTTTTTCTTGTTTTTCTTTAAAATTTTAAGAGGGCAATGCTGCATGATCTTTTGATATAATTCAAGTTGTCCGCCCTATCATCCTTCGTTTCACCATGCGATAGCAGCTGTTGCATTAGTCGAAGATGAACATATATTTGCTCAGGTATGGTAGGTACAAAGGGGGTTCTGAGAAAGGATCCACAAGAACACGCAAAATTGGGTGCCTCCACCATCTTTTTTTCATGAAAAGTTCACCCCTTATCAGTCTATCATGCATTGCACACAATTTTGACCGAGGACTCATGATCCTGCGGCGATCACACTGTTTCAGTGGGCTGAGCATCCCTTTTGCCTGAACAGATCTTCCTTGGCCGTAAAAGCTTCCATTGGAAGCTGATACGAAGTTCATGGGGTTAAGATCACATCCCGTCTCCAGAAGTTTGTATGTCCACCTATCACAAAGACAACAAAATCATCAAATTGCAATCCGAGTACAAGAACCAGTTTCGGAATGAATAGACAAATCAACGATCTCATTTTTGCTTCAAAGTTTGTTCTGGCTGATGCAGAGAGAGAGAGAGGTCCCTTTCACAGTTTTTTGACAAAAAAAGGTTAAATCCCACCAAATCAGAGGGGAGTTCAGATTGAAAATCAAACTGGAGCCTAATGGAAAACCTACACATGATCCTTCTAAGAATGATTCAAATTCCGTCGCTCAAGACTTTGTGGTCTATAGATTCTCTAATACTATGAATCACAATCAGCATTATTTGGGAAAAAACCCAAAGGGTACAAGTGGGTCCAGTCCTGAACCAAGTTTCAACAATGCATAAAGATACGTCAGGAACTATCAAAAGAGATGGACCATCTTGAGGCAATGGTTCTTGCAGTGACAAACATGACAGAGAATCACAGTTAAATCTTTTCTCCATGTTAAACTCAGGATCATATGCAAGTTGGAAATCAACTTTATTTTCTTCCATTAGACAGACCATTATCATATGGATTTTATTCAGTATTTTTTCCTATATTCATACAGGATCATGCGGCCAGAGGACTCCGCTCATCTGGTAGAGGCGGCTCATGAACATCACCAGCTGAAGGGACATCATGAGTTTGAAACCCACAGGTGTGCATCATTGGATGCAAGGTTGAAACTTGACATGCTCCCTGGTGAGTGAGGGGGCTTAGGATTTTTACACCAAATATTCAAAAAAAATAGGAGTACATACATAGTGACAAACATCGCAAAATTTATGAAAATCTCATGATAATATCGTGAGAAATTGCCTGAAGGTTTAAAATGGCAATTTCTCGCGAGATTTTCAAAATATCACAAGATTTATGAAAAAACATAAATACCACGATTTAAACATGATATTTATGTTTTAAACGGCTATTTATCATGAATAAACTGTGTTTTTTATTTTTAAATAACTGTTATTAATATTTTCTTATAAAAAATAATTTTTAATTATTTTTTTTATTGCCAATATTTTGCCAAAAATGCGAGATTTATGAAATTTTTTCAAATTCTCGCGAGTTTTTGAAAAACGATATTTTGCCATTTTTAACTTTTGTCACTATGAGTACATATATTGTCACTATGAGTACATATACCATCTTATAGGAATAAAAAAAAGGAAAAAATAAAGTAGCACTTACCATCATCCCAAACCCGTAAGGAAGCCATCCAACTGCTGAATTGATGTAATTTGTAAACCATATAAAATAAGATGGTGCCTCCATGCAGAAGCAACATATACATCAATCGGGACCTTTATTGTGTTTGGAGGCCAACCTGACTGGTGGTTTTCCAAATTTCTCAGCTTCCCTGGCTATCTGGATATCTGATGGCCAAAATGTCTGCCGCAGGATTTTCAGAAGAAACCGTGGAAGCAGGGCCAAAATTGTTACGAGTATAATTGTTAGCCAGTAGGTTGGTGACTTTGCAAGATGATAAATTGTCCTGTAAAGATGATTAAAATCTTAGGCAGAGGAGACAATGATGACCTAGCTATAAAATTATGGACCTGTATCAGAACTCAAATCGGATTGATTTCCGAGTAATGAGTTGGATATCAAGGTCTTTACTTTGGTAAGAGTAGCATTAGAATACCAACCAGTAGTTAGCAAAGCTGGGGATTGAGTCCAGAACAATCAGACAAATGTACGTGATAATTATAGAACCCCATGTGGCAACATGAGTAATCAATACCCAACGATGTATATCCATGGCCAAGTGAACATTCACAAGCACAACAACTGCAATTGTCCACAAGCTTCCGATACTCCAAATGTCAATTGGCCCATTACTGTAAGTCAAAAGTGGAACATAGAAGAGAACCAGACTCTGCCAAAGGGTGTCAATCATTGTGAGCCAGAAAAGGTGAGAATTGTAGCTCTCCTGCCTATGTCCAGCAGTATAAAGTTTCGGGTACTTAAGCAGTGTCTTGTGATTCAAATCTTTGTCAAAAATTCCAACAATAATTGTGGGCACAGAGGTGTATATGACAGAATAGAACACACTGCTCCAATCGGTCAAGGCAGAAGTGGTAGAAAAGGCTGTGCACAATATGTACCTGAAGAAATGAAATTTGATGGAGTATACGTTACTGCACTGACTGACACTCTGAAATAGATTTTTGAGATGTGCAAAAATTCAAATGTTCAATCAATAAAAAGTCAGATAAATCTTTATATTGAACTGCTGGAAATCGAAATGAAAACAATGAATCTGGGTTCAGACTCCAATCAAAATGGACGTATAATATAAACATTTTTGTGGGTGCATCTATATGCTTCAATGATTTTATCTATTTATACATAAGAACTTCAATCATGTTACGGTAATGTCTACATTGTCCTTAATATTATTCTAAATATTTGGCTTCAAAACAATATTCCAAAAATTCCAGCGATATTTCAAGTAAGCTTTTCTATATTAGTATGGATTTTCATGACCATTACAGTTATCAATTAAATGAATTGATGATTATTGAATAATTTAGTCTGAAACAGGTTGCCACTGACACGTAAAACCAAACAGATCAAATGGAATCAGCTTGATCTGAATTGATCCTTTATCGTGTTCAAGCCTGAAATAACAGCCAGTCTGTCTAATTTCTGGTCGTCTTACACATGATCTTACCCAGGTGGGAAAAATCTTAAGCTTGGTCCAAAGATAGGATCTATGCAAACAGGCCCTATGACATGAAGGAAATTAGTAATGTTCGGATAATTCCACCAAAATGGGTTTGATAACATGCATTCACACACTCAATTATACACGTATGCATATGCACTCAGACACACAAGGTCTTTACTACCTCTGCAGAGTTAAAATGGATGAAGAAATTCAATGCTAGTGGCAGATATTTGTCATTATGTTTTCACTAAGAAGTTCATAAGGTCAGGTGTATACCACTTCCGAGGAAAACCCTATCCTTTTCATAAATCTATCAGAAAAGGATTTCCAGAATAAGTTTAGCCATATCTAATTTGCACAGAAATTATAAATAACTAACCAGCATGAAATTCTTCCATGAAACTCCTATACTTGAAGGGAACCGGCATATACAAACAAAAAAAATTTAAAACAAAAAGTTTTTTTTTCAGGAACAGCCATGCAAGGACAACATATCATAAGGTAAAATTCCACTTACCAGAAAAGCATCAGAACAAATACAGCATTTCTGTAGAAGTTGTATAAAACTAAATAACCAACACGCTGATAATTCCAGTGCCCATGGACAAGCAGCAGCCTTTTTAAGAATTTGAATTGCCCCATTGCAAAATCTGATGCCATAACTGCTTGACGCCCTTCCTGACCACATATCCCAACACCAACATCAGCCATTTGGATCATTGAAACATCATTTGCCCCTGCCAACAATAATAGATCAATAGGCAACATAAAAAAGGGTGTCACTTGACCTCAACAATAAAATTAAAGATTAACTTTCATACTTGGAGCAATACAATTTTTTAAGCATTATCTATGTCACATGGATATGAATGCGGGAATGAGACAAGATGTAGATATGCTTGGTACACAGAAGTTCTAAAAAATTAGGACATAGGATGTGGTTGTACACACACACACACACACTTGAAACTATGCTTGGACTTGATTCGTCAAGAGCTACGCTTAAGGACAACATTGGCTCCAATTTATATATATTAGAGGGTTCAAATGAGTTTCTTGCACCTTTGTCCAAGAAAATTGAGCTTTGACCAAGTGAAACCATTTTTATTCAAATTTGAATTTAGATCAAGAAGAAGGCATCTTTTAACAGTTTAAGAGAGAATTCAACGAGTCACCTCCTTGTTATGTCATGTCCCTGACTGTTTGTTGCTTTTCACCTTTACTTTATCCCATACTGTGCATAATCTTACTCCCCAGACCAAATTTTGTAACTTCTAAATGAAGATAGCAGAGTCACTAATGAGCAACTCAATGCTCTATGCTTCATGTCATATGACGCTTGTAAAGCAGAATTGGTCAACCTACAAAGGAATTGCTCGCTGTAATCATATAATAATTGGCAATTGGCTTCACCTTTCCCCCACTACAACCGCCATCAACGAGAGGTGTCTCACACTGAGCACCAGTAGACAAACTCAAGGATCAGTCAATGCAACCTGAAGAGGAACATATCTATAACTAGCCGTCAGAAAAAGTCTGAATGGCAATGCCAGGCCCTCCAAGCAGCTCTATGAATGGAGTCGGAGATCGGACCCGGCTGGAGAAGGGAGATTCGGTTGAGGAGGAGTGTAGAGAGGAAGCAAGGTTAATAACGTATCCACCAAAACCAAAAGATCATGCAAGAAATAAAGTAGGTGGGCCTCTAAGTTTCGAGTTTTGATAGTGCTGGAGATACATCATACAACATAAGCCTACA
Source organism: Nuphar pumila (assembly GCF_984573655.1). Taxonomy (NCBI): domain Eukaryota; kingdom Viridiplantae; phylum Streptophyta; class Magnoliopsida; order Nymphaeales; family Nymphaeaceae; genus Nuphar; species Nuphar pumila. The sequence continues at coordinate 40,415,087 of NC_143260.1, forward strand.
GCTAGATAGCTAGTCTCAAAAAAAAAAAAAAAAACTACAGCTAGAGCCTAAACGGCTAATGTTCTGTTCTCCATGTTTCATGTGATGCGATCCTTATAGGTTTAATACATTTATTGGAGAGTATGTAGCAAAATGGGTTTGCCTATAGAAGTAGAACTACTTGTAATTGTGTACCAACCATTGCCTGGCTGAACCCCGTTCCCCAGAAGAAAAATGTATACATCAGCTAATGCAAAACACCCACCAAAAGCAAAAAGTACATGCAGGAAATATCAAAATAGATGCTAAGTTTAAATTGTGGTTAAGATACACTGTAGAAGCAGAGAGTGGATCCTGTAAAACGCTGGGTGAGATTAGCAATCTCACCCAGCGTTTACAACCACAAAACCCACCCCAATGTACTGTAGCTCAGTACAAGTGGGACCCACAGAGAGGTGGGTTTTGTGGTTGTAAACGTTGGGTGAGATTGCTAATCTCACCCAGCGTTTTACTGAATCCGCTCTCTTAGAAGCAACATACCATCACCTATAGCCAGCGTCATGTCATTGATCCTACTCTTGATTAAATCAACAACCCCAGCTTTTTGTAGGGGAGCAACACGACAGCAGATCACTACTTTACAGGAAACCGCTACGTCAAAAAGCTGTATATGATAACAAATGGTTAGAAAAAGAATATATAATAAAAAATTTATGTTCATTTAAGGCAGAGAAGCATGCAAGGCATCAAGCACATGACTTCAGTTCCTGAACATCCAACCTAAAACAGGCCTCTGAAAATTGTAAATACCATGTGAGGCCAAGTTAAAAAATAGGGCCTCTGAAAGACGTATGTAAGAGAAATATCAAAATGAACTCAATTTTTGAGAGGTATTTGCTTTCTCACATGGATATGGATATGGCTGGTCGGACATTGGTGTTTTTCCAAAAGAAGGGTATTGGGCAGCACTTAGAAGTACCAACATTGACAGCAACAAGCTGATCAAATACCATAATTATACATGGATTGTATAGCTGTCCCTAATAGGGAGAAAAAGGTGTTTTCTGCAACACCTTTTTCCATTTGGTTATTGCAAATAGAGAAAGGAGGAACACCCAAACCTCATTTTCCAGGTCCTTCGCCAAAATGTGAACAAGGCTAGTGCCATCAATTATGAGTGCCAGTGATGAGTTATTCACTCCTGCCACTCTCCCAGAAGGATCCTCAATTGCTTTAATGCACTTAGCAGCCTGTGACCCATTTTCAGGAAAGCTGATGCTGGACGCTGAACTGTCATCAGGAATCTCAAGAAAATCACCATCGGTATTCCTTTCCCAATCAAAATCTTTACTCCGATCTGCAGTTTTGATCCCATATTTGGATTTCACATCTGTCAAAAGCCTTTTACATTCTTCTTCAGAATTTCCATTAATAATAATCTTCTGCATATTGTGTGTCAAAAGTTTGCATGAAAGGCCAATAGAAATTGCAGTTTCTTGCTTATCCCCTGTGAGAACCCAGACCTTAATCCCTGCTTTCCGGAGGGACTCTATGGTTTCAGGAACACCCTCCTGTAATTTGTCTTCAATTCCAGTTGCCCCCAGAAGATTCAAATTACTCTCTATGAGAGCTGCTGTTTGGCGGAGCTTTGTCACTCTATCACTCAATGAAGTGCTTGCCTCCGCATAATTTTGCAGCCACTCTTCAAGTTCTACCTCAGTAATGTCTTTTGCTGCAAGTACAAGTGTCCGCAGGCCCTGTGATGAATACTCACTCAAGTGATTCTGTGTGGCATTTCTAATATCTCTGGAAAGACCTTTGACATCAATCTTATCAGAAACTTTTGCCAGGATGCTGAAAACGGAATTATCAGCACCTTTTACCAGAACCTTTACAGAGTTATCAGGAAATCTAACAATCACAGACATTCTTTTGCGCACACTATCAAACTCATGCAATCCCAGTACATCCAACCTAAGCAAAAGAAAAGGAAATAAGCAAAAACCAGAGTAAAGGATACAATAAAGAGTGAAAACCTGTTACTGAGAGGATACTCTACCTTAGTTCTTCCCCATGGACATCAATCACAAGATGCCCTGATGTGCGTTCAATAAGGGTGTATCCATAAGCAGAAGCTGCAGAAACTAGAGCTTGCTCATCAGGAGACTCACCCTGAAAATCAATCAGTCCACCTACACTGGTAGCACAATTTGTAGAAGCTGACACTGGAGTTATGATTGGAATTACTGTATTGCAAGCAGCAAGAGTAAGAAAATACTCATGGATAGCTCTTCGTTCCTCTCCAACTAAATCTTTTTGTAACAGTGAGACAAGTTCTGCATCAACCTTGAGCTCCAACTTGGTCTTCCATCTCCGTCTTTCATTTATTTCTGTGCCGGCAAGGATATAGCAGAACCCAAACATCAGTATCAATGACAAGCTCTCAAAAGTTTCAAACACCTAAATCATGTTTATAAGAAAAGCAGTTTGTATATTGGTCTTTAATTTGGATATACATAAGCATATGGTATCTGCTCCAATGACCATTTTATTAACTTTTAATAGTTAAATTTATATATCAGAAACATGCATTTCCATGTCTATATTGCCAGAACATATAAAAGGATATGTAACTGCTTGACATTGTATTTACAACCAACATGCATATCACAAGATTACATGTTCATATAAACATCCAAGAACTGATGACAACTAATTGATGAATTTATTCATAGCCAACCAAGAAAATGTTACCAACTATTTCTCCAAGTTACAAAAATAATTTAACAATTGTGGCCTCATACACATTACCACCCTGACAACACCATCTGTCTGAGAAGTCACAACTAAACTATTAATTATAGGTGAATGGTCATATTAATGTCTCCAGTCCACAGTGGTTTTTCTTTTCAGGAACTGTTTACCCTGGTATCTTGATGTTCAAAACTGCGTAGCCTAGAGTGTATTTTTTGCTGACTGGTTATCAATCTTCATAATCCAGGATGTTTATTCCCCTCTCCCGCAGTTTGGCTCATATTGGCTGGAACAAGTCTCAATACATGTGTAGCTTAAATTGAGGAATCTGCAGTTTCCTTCATCCCTGATCACAAAGTGGAGTTCATCATTTATGACAGGATTTTGTACCACGATTGCAGTTGTAATTAAAGAGTGCTCTTAGGGATAAATGGAGAAGATAGATGTTGTAATGGAATTTTGAAAATGCATGTTACATGGTAATTACTAATGGGGTTCATATGGAAACTTTTCACAGAATCAAGGGGGGGGCATGTACAGGAGATCCACTTTCCCTGTTTCTTTTCCCACCAGTTGCAATAGCCATTAACATTTTGTCAAAAATTACACTCTCAAGATGTGATTCCACTCATAATCATAGTCACAAATTTCGTTCTCGGGAATTTCTTGGAAGGAGAAAATAAAGGGAGATTTTGAAAAAAAACTTGTTCTTTTCCGAAAAATCTCGCGAAAATCTCGGTACACTAAAAAGATAAAAAATATTATATGTTTAAGCTTAAAATGAAAAAATGTTTAATAACTAACTAATAAGTTTAATGAATAAAAACATGAATAAAAATAAAGATAATGAATTGAGTTTATCAAATAGAATGAGAATGGGTTTTAAAACTACAAAAGAATAATCCTATATCGACCAGGATGAGGACACATGGCTCCTCTCAAGTCTATTTATTAAAGAACCCGCCCTTCTATCTGTTTGTATTGGGAATGGGCAAAGGAGTGATGCCCTAGGATTGACACGTAAATTCTTTTCATTATGAGATTTGAAAGTGACAGCTTCCCTTTCTTGGAAAAGAGAAAATAGATTGCCATGTAGCCCTCTCTTCTTGAATAAAGAGATTTCAAAATGGGCGAAGGTACGATTCTGCCCCTCATTCAAAATTTTATTTGATGATTTTGGCTGTTTAAGTTGCAATATATACACGATAATATCACAAGACATTGAAAATAAGCGATATTTTGAAAATCTCGCGATATTATCGGTATAATTATACCTCGTTTTGTGAATAAAACGTGGTAATATTGCAAGATTTTCAAAATATCAATGATACTTGTGATTATGCTCATAATATAGAACACCTTACTCAATTTGACAATGATACTCTGTGTTTTACATATATTCCATAGGCCTCACATTTTGATTTGCAACAGTTTTGAAACTTGAACCCAGCTAGCCGGTGGTCAGCTATGAGCCACTTGTGCATCCTGCTTGTCTGACAAAATATGTCTAGACAGAAGACCTTCTCATCAGGCTATCCATTAATTGTAGAGCAAAACTTTGAACATGGAAAGTTGTCAATTGGATTGCAAACTATCATCATAGACAGTTAAGGCAGCAAACAGTGACCCACATCCCAGTATTTTGAACAAAATGGAATTCTTTATAGTTCAAATGATCCAACCCTAGCACATGCAATCTTTAGGCCTCGGTAACCTGTGACCTACAACCAGAGAACTATGATTTACAAATGTATCTAATGCCTAAATGTAGTTTATTGGAACTAGCAACATAGCCAAAAAACTGGGGTCAGGAATCAAGAGGAGGGAGTCATGAGAAACAGCCAGTGTATTGAAATGGCTGAAGGGATTAGCTTCAGGGGAAACAGTTCGTAGACCATGGCTGGCATTCTTGGTGAGTTGACTCAGGACTCGGCCGATTCAACTCGGATTGGACACATACCAAGTGAAAAAAACAGGTATACATGGTATTGTCCTAAAATCACCGAGTTTTGTTATTAACTCTGGTGACTCAGCTGACTCGGCCGAAGTTAAAAAAAGGTTAAAAGTTTAAGGGGTGAGGTTTGAAACCCTACCCCTCGACTCTTAAGGCCCTTTCAATCTCTCTGCTCTTCATACCTTTGCTACTCTGCCCCCCTCAAGTTTCCTGACGAGTCGACGAGCGCCGGCAAGCGATGGGTGCAGCATAGTGTACTTGGAAGGCTTTGCAGGTGTGAGGCATTCAGGATAGTGGTCGAAGGAGCCAGCAATTTTGCGGCTGCAGCAATGCTTATCTCTTTCACAGTGTTGATGGTGGTGAGAATATGAGAGTTCCAGTGAGCCCCAGCTCTCTCTCTCTGGAAAAAAAGTTGTTGAGGAGGTCCCCTTTCAGTGTCTCTCTCTCTCTGGGCAGATAAGGGCCGGTGAGGGGCCTTTTCCAGCCAAGCTTTAGATTTTGCCGGTACTAGGGTGAACTAAAGTCCATTTGGGGTAACTGAATTTAGTGAGTATGTTGTTATCAAGTGCTTGATTTTGTATACAAGCTAATTTTACGGAGTTGCAGTGTTGGGAATCATGCCGTGAGATTACTTGAGAAAGAAGAAGAGGAATAGAAAACCAAAGGGGTGTTCCTCTCATGATTTAAGGAGATGTCATGTAGCCTTTTATATATATCAAGGTTGTAAGTATCGTATCATTACCGGTATCTGTCGGGCCCAAAGTAATACTGTATCGTATCGTAAAATATCATAAATTTTTAATAAAAAAATTCAAAAAATCCAAAAAAACAAGAAAAATCAGAAGAAAAAAAGAAGCAAAATTTCTAAAAAAATCATATAACATCAATGTCACCAGAGTACTGGTGCAAGCACGGGTACAAGTACAGAGGGTTCAACACGGCAATTCCAAAAAATGTGGGTACGGGGACACAGCTATATATATATATATATTAAATATCATATAAATACAAATTAAATTCAAAATAAACTGAATATAATCTAAATATATATGTTATATCTAAAATATATATTGTATACTGAAAATATAAGGTTATAAACTGAAAATATAATTATAAATTATAAATTGAATACAAACTTGTATGTACAAAGGGTAAAATGGCATGTCTAGGTGTTGATGCATGTCGACACGGGGACACGCGTGTCGACATGGGTATGGAGGGAAAAATGGAGTGTCCGTGTGACATAGTATAACATGAAACAATAATGAATTGCATAAAATACAACCATAAAATAACATATGAAGCATTTATGTCTCCATGAGCTGCTATGAATGACATGCATATCTCATAAGAAAAATGTAAATTGTAAAATAATAAACAACAAAACTAAGCTAACAAGTCATAAGATTCATACCAGTGCATGTTAACATAAACAAAAACAAAATCCCCAAGTGTTTCTCAATACTTAAAAAATTTATATAACCATTTTTTTTTAAGTTCAAACAAAAATGAAGATTTCTTCTTCTTGCAAGAAATCAAGCCCCCCAAATCACCCTTAAGTTCTTTAGGAGTGAAACAAAAACAAAATCCCCAAGTGTTTCTCAATACTTAAAAGATTTACATAACCAATTTTTTTAAGTTCAAAAATAAATGAAGACTTCTTCTTGCATTAAATCAAGTCTCAAATCACTCTCAAGTTCTTTAGGAGTGAACACAAACTCACCTCAAGGAGTCTTCTTATATATTTCAAAAAAAAAAGAAAAAAATGAATTGAGTGTAAAATAAAATGCACTAATTGTGTGTCATACGATATAGGGGGTATATCATACAATACACCCGATATAGGTATGATACACACCCATATCTCGATACAGGTGTGTATCGTATCGATTAGGCCCAAAGTAATGATACTTATAACACTGATATATATATATATATATATTACACAAATACCCCTGCTGCTGAAGACAATTACAATAAGGGGGTGTTTGATAGCGAGAGACACTGCGGTGATCAAACATCGAACGCGCGGGCGTCCGCCGCGTCTGTGGAATGGTGAAACCCTTTTCTTTGATTTTTTTTTTATTTTCTTTGATTAGAGCTTTGAATCAAATATCTTTAATTAGGGTTTTAGATATTGAATTTGATTAGGGTTTTTTTATTGATTTTCTTTTATTATGGTTTTGAATCGAAATTCCTCAATTAGGGCTTCTTATACTTAATGTAATTACGCCTTTTCTTGTATTTGATTAGGGTTGTTTTTCCTTGATCTTCTTTCACTAGGGTTTGAATTAGGGCCTTTTATATTTAATTTTACGGGTTTTTTATTTTATGGTTCAATTTTCTTGTAGTTTAGGGTTTTTGGTTTACTTATGATTTATTTATGATCTATTTTCTTACATTTTAGGGTTTAATGATTTATTTATGTTTTTGCATTTGTATATAAAAAATATGAATTTTTATTTTCTCAAATTACCCAAAATTTGAGCATTTTTTCATACTTGGATCTAGTTTGAGATCCATATTTTTGTTCATATTTACACGGAGAAACCACCCCCAGGATTAGAGACCTAGCCACATTGGCTTTGCCTGCCGCACTTACGATCGCTATCCTGGCAGTGTAAAACTCCGTGGGCTTACCCCTTGCCCCCAGGGAGTCGCCACGCTAGGGATTTGAGATCCATATTTGGGGATAAAATCCTTAATTTTTTGATAAACCTTCATAATTAGATCCAAGCATTTATATATCAAAAAAATATCAATTCTTATTTTTTCTCAAATTACCCAAAATTAAACATTTTTTAGTTTTTAGATCTAATCTAAAACTAAAATCCATATTAAACATGTTAAAATACTCATGGTTGGGCGGACCGAGTCGTACGATCCAAAATGAAGTTATCTTACCCATTATCCATGTGTTTAAGCTGCCCGCACAACATAAAAATCAAACGTTGGACACCACAATTTGTCCAATCAAAACAAACGCTAGTAAAGTTGTTACAGAACAAACATAACACATGTATTGTCTGTTATGTTTTGTTGTTCAGTCCAATCTTGGATGTGACATCAAACACACCCTAATGTTACACAATGATTAAAAGTCCAAACTACCCTTGATAACACAAATAAGGACTATTGCACATACAAACACGTCAAGCACAAATACCAACATACTTAAACACTCCCTCTCAAACTATGCATGGGTTAAAACCATAGACAGTTTGCCCTTAAGCATCCATTGACGTGACAAAGGCAATGGTTTGGTGAAGAGGTCAACCACTTGCTTTTCTCCGGGAACAAATAAGGGTTATATCTCTTTATCTTCCAACTTTTCCCGAATAAAATGTTTGTCTAATTCAATGTGCTTCATCTTTCCATGCCGAAGTGTGTTAGTAGCAACAACCACCACGCTCCAATTATAACAATAGATAAGTGATTTATCTATCCACTGTCTCAAGGCAATAAGATGTATCCATAGAATTTTAGTTGTACCAACTGCCATTGCTCTATATTCAGCCTCGGTACTTAATCTTGACGTTGTCCTCTGTCGCTTGCTAGACCAAGAAACCAAGTGTGTACCCAAGAATACGCCACAACCCATGAGTGACCTTCTTAATGAGGGATCTCTTGCCCAATCAACATCTGAATATGAATCCACTATATTAGGATCCATATATAGCATATTGTATAAAAGGGAGAAGGGCCCTTCCCCCTTTTTGCTCTCTCTCTCTCTCTCAGCCTTTTCCCTCTCTTTCGGATTGTTGCAGGAAGAAGAAGAGGTACACTCCCCCCTCTCTCTCTCCCTCTCGTCCCCCACCTCCACCCCACTGGTTAACCCTCTCTTTTTCTTGCCCCCCCCACTCGGGTCAGCACCAAAAAAAAGTGTTTGGATCGGGAATGGATCTGACTCGGTGCGGGATTGAACCCGACCCAACGCTTAACCGCATCGCATTCGGTACCCGTACACATGTCTTGCCATGTCCCCATGGGTACGACGAGTGCAATGGAGTATTAGTGTGATATAGAATAGCATACATGTGGCTACGCTTGGGAGAATGCATAAATTATGATACTTGGTTAACAACATAAGCCAAATCCGGATGAGTAAAGGTCAGGTACTGTAGAGCCCAACTATGCTTCTGAATTTTTCTAGGATGTCAAGTGGAGCATCATTCTCACTTTCTTCGTACAATCCTATATTAAATTCCATTGGCATCTTCGCACGCTTACATTTTGACACACCACTATGTTGTAAAAGATCTTGTGCATATTTACTCTGTGTGAGAACCAAAGAGTCAAGTATCCTATCAACTTCAACACCAAGGAAATACCTTAAGGTACCAAGAACTTTCATATGAAACCTGTCATTTAAGAAATCTTTGAGGCTTTGAATACAAGATAAACTGCTCCATGTGATTATTATATCATCAATGTAGAGAACGATCAACGTTATGTCATGATTATCAATATAAGTTAATAAAGAATACTCTCATTGACTATACATAAAACCAATAGATCTCACGACCGTGCTAAATGTATCAAACCACACCCTGGAAGCTTGCTTAAGCCCGTAGATGGCCTTCTTTAGCCTTAAGGCAGTTTTGGCAACATCACCATTTGGGTACCCAAGAGGATATTCCATGTACACTTCTTCACACAAATCACCATGAAGAAATGCATTTTTGACATCTAATTGATATAATTGTCAACCAAAAATAATGACGAGGGAAAGAATAACTCTAATAGTTTCCATCTTGATAACCGGGCTAAAAGTTTCATCAAAATCAAGACCGTATTCCTGAGTGTATCCTTTAGATACTAACCTAGCCTTGTATCTTTTAATGCTACCATCTGCCTTATGCTTGATTTTATAGTCATCTACATTCAACAATGTTCTTATCCATGGGTCGGTCCACAACCTCCCAAGTGTAACACTTATGAAGAGCCCGTGGCAAGCTGGGTCGGGCCAACCCCCGGGCCACTCGGCCCGTTGTCTACCTCTACATTCACCTGTGAACTCGGGAATACCTAGTTCGATGCCATAAGCCTCATATGGACCCAGATAAGAATTTTGGGTTGAATTTGGAGATGGGTTAAGGTATGGATAAGTGTTTACATCAAATTAGGGTGGTTTTGGTGGATTTTGGAATAGATGAAGATCTATGTCACACGGACTCGGCTAAGGAGGTGCCGCACCCGAGTCGACACGCCCCGACACGGGTGCGGACTCGGGTGCGGCTTCGGACTCGGCCCGGACTCGGTCAACGACGAGTCGGACTCGGTCAACGAGTCCAGGCCGAGTCCGTCCACATTTTGGACTCGGTCAACTTTGACCGAGTCCAAAAATGTCCCTAAAAAACCAATTTTTTTATTTTTTATTTAAAAATATATATATAAAAACTGTGACAGTGCTGCAGTCACAGACTGTGACTGTGCACAGTCACAGTGTGCACAGTGCACAGTCTGTGACTGTGTGACTGTGCACAGTCACAGACTGTGCACAGTCTGTGACTGTGCACAGTCACACAGACTGTGTTGTGGCATTTTAAAAATAAAATAAAATTATATATATATATATATATATTTTTTTTTTTTTTTTTTGCCGAGTCCCCGTGTCCAAAAATTTTAAAATTGTGCCGCACCCGTATCAACCCGCACCCGCACCCATGTGACATAGATGAAGATCCAAAATAGGTTTAAAGGTCTCGCCAAACCCACCCATCTCCCATGATGGGGGAAGGCAAGGAAGGGGAAAAATAAGAGAGGGGAAGAAGGTGGACTAGGGTTTGCCCACCTCCTTCACCCAACCATGATTGGGTTTGGTTGGAAGGGTCGTTGGTTGGTGATCGATGGTGTTGCCGGTCAGGGAAGGTCAGCGGCCACCCACTCGCCAAATTTCGACCGGTGTTGGGCTGCTCTCCAACCAGATCAATAGGAGAAAGAAAAGGTGGTATGTTGGCAGCCATGAGAGGAAAAAAGGAAGAAGATGGAGGGGTTGGTCAGGATGGGATTGAGGGAGAGGGAGAGGGAGATGGGAATGACAGGACATGGCTGCCAAGGGAAATAGAGGAGGGAGATGGAGGGAGAAGGAAAGGAGAAGCTGGTGGTGGAAAAGGGATCATGATCGTTGAGATTTTATCTGAGTTTCTCATTTGCCTCTCTAGACGCTCAAATCGTTCTCTAAACATCTCCAGAATCACTGCAAAATTTTGATCCATCGTGTCAAACCGTTCATTCAATCCATCAATCTTTGGATCAGTAATCAAACTTTTCTCCTCAATCATTTGTTGCTCCAAAAGCTCAAATTGTTCTCTAAACATCTCCAAAATCGCTGCAAAATTTTGATCCATCATGTCAAACCGTTCATTCAATCCATCAATCTTTGGATCAACAATCAAAATTTTCTCCTCAATGTGCTCAAATATTTTTTGCAAATCCTACATGTTTTGATCGAGACAATCAATATGTGCTTCAACAGATTCTCTAAGTTAGCTATTCAAAATGTGTGCCATCACGATTGTTGGGTAGACGATCTCGGACTCTGATGCCACTTGATGCAAATCGGTGGTCTGATACATGGAGATCTACCAAACTACAAGCTACGAACTACGCCTACGCTATCAAACCACAAGGGAAAAGGGTTTAGAGAGAAAGAAAGAGGAAGAATCAATCAAGTTTAGAATAATTCATCAAAAACTAATTAGAAACTCTAAAATAATGTATTTATACTAAAACACCCAAACCCTAGCCCTACGATGGATCCTAGACAGATCCAATATCCAAAAGTACAATCCAATTAAAACATAAAGTAAACGGGTTAAATTTGGGTCCAACTGGATCCTGGATCTAGTACTCCTCCAGCTTCTTCTTGCCTTTCTTCTTCTTTGTGAATTGACCCGAATTTGGCTTTGTCCTGCATTATTGAATAATACAAGACAAAGTCGTAACGTATCCGAGTCCAAGATCCATTTATGGATCCATTTTTATGTTTTCAGAATTTTCTTAATTTTTGGATTTTAGTTAGGATTTGGATACATCTTAGATCCAAATTAGATTAGGGTTTGTCTTTTTTTCATATAAATACTTTATTTTGGAGCTTTGTAATTAGTTTTTGATAACGAATTATTCTAAACTTTGATTATTCTTCCTCTTCCCTTCTCTTTAAAACCTTTTTCCCTCATTGTTTGGTAGTGTAAGTAGTTTGCAGATCATAGTTTGATAGATTTTTGTGAATCAGGCAATCAATTTGCAGCAGTATGGCACGTTAATGACCCATCCCCATTTTCATTTGAAATATACACTAACCATTCTCTCTCCTTTTGCTTGTTTTGTTCTTTCATTCTGCTAGGAGGTATCGTTTGGCATACTTGTAAATTATTTACAGATGTACTTAGCAAACAGGATAATGGTTCAGTTTCTATTTTGGTTCTTATTATCGCTGAAAGCATGTGGATTTATAAATGATTATTTTCTTCTATATATGTAATTTGTGGTGGATGATGGATGGTTCATTTTCAACAATTTTGGATATTGCAATTACACAACTTAGAGTAAAGCATGTGGATTAGAAAAAAATATTTTTTTGTTTAATCTTTATGATTGGTTTAGGTCACGAGGCAATCTAATTTTTATAGTATGAGAGTACAACTTATATGCTTATAACTTATTTTTAATAACTTCAACAAAAAATTTTGACTTGCCCAAATCACCGGGTTGCATGTGGCCGATCCGAGACTGAGTTCTAATGCCAACCATGTCGTAGACCACCAATAAACCAAAAATACATTGCTTTGAATCCTATTGTGTGGATCTATATAACTTGTTGCGTGCATGACCTATGCTTTAAAAATGCTGATCAAACAATACCATCACACCATTTGGAGTATGGACCTCTGTTACCAATATCACTGATATTTTGAAAATATCGCGAGAAATGCCAATATTTTAAGGTAGCCAATATTAAAGGGAATATCTCAAGATATTTTCAAAATATCACCAAAATACAAAATATCGCGACAATATCACAATATTTTTGGGAAAAAACTCTTTTTATATTTTAAGTTTGCATTTCCTATTTTTTTATTTCTTTTATATTTTTATAACCTTTAAAACTCAACAACAACAACAACTACGCCTTCATCCCAAAACAATTGGGGTCGGCGATATGAACCAACAAAGAAAATCATTATGGGTCTTCCACATGAATCCTTCTCCTCCATTCATTTCTATCCAATGCCATGTCCTCGGTGAGGTTCAAAGCATTCATATCCTTTCTTATCACCTCCATCCATGTCTTCCTAGGCCTACCCCGACCTCTTTTAACTAATATATTTTCCCATTTCTCCATCCTTCTAACTGGAGCATCATTAGGCTTTAAAACTCATTTCTTTATATTTTTGGAAGAAAAATAATGCAAAACTTATTAGTTTCTTATCTTTTTTGTTATTATTTATATTTTTTCGATTTTTAAAACTACCAAGATTTTTCCGAGATTTATCAACTTTTGAAAATCTCTCTGAAAAAATACCCTCACCGAGATAATACCTTGAATGACATAGGTGACTATGGTTTGGACAAATGATAGGATTCTGGATGAATAAACAGGCAGGTGATCCGTGCTATTCAATTGCTTCTCCTACTCCTCAAAGTTGTTGGGAATAGTAGTTCCATGCTTCCACATTTTTTAGGTAAACTTAGTTGAAGAACAATTGCTACCAACGAACAAATATAATTGAATGTGAGATAGCAAGGTGGTGCTATTATGTTAGAAATATGGTTATTTTCCATTAAATGTTCAAAGATACTTGAAGTTCATTTAATCATAAATGCATCTGGCCAAAATTTTGTTGTTCATGACAATAACTAAGTTGTTGATCATACTAAGCAGCGGTGTTATTAGTATTGTATCGGATCCTACGATACAACTTTCAAGAACCGACACAATAACACTCTTTATATTGGTAAACTTATGATTATTAGTCTGTATCGAACTACATCCTTAGATACACCCCGTATTGTATGAGTTGATTACACCCTGTATTGTACTATATATTGTACGATACACTCTGTATCCTACGAGTCAATATGCTACAAAAATGGCGACCAGACACTAATGAGGCCATTTTTAAAGCTTCAAGGATCATTTTGAGCCTCATTTTTTTGCTTTCTCCTCCCTCAAAACTTGTTTTCTAGCTAACCCATTGATTTTTTAGATCAAATAAACCTCAAAAATTGGGGGTTTTGCTAAATTTGAACCCTAGAGGTGTGATTTACCCTAAATCTATCCATTTCTATCCGAGTCAACTGTTTTATTTTTTAATTTTTTTGCATCTATCCCTTAAAAGCGAGCTCTAGAGATTTGAATTGCATAAGATTGAGGTTGGAGGAAGGCTTAAAGCATAAAAAATGAGGGTAAGCTCATTTCTTTTGATGTTATAAGATATTTCTTCATTTTCACCCCTAACCCTTTTTTTTAGCTCTAAGCGTGTAGTTCAGCCTAATTCTACCCATTTTCACCCTAAATCACCTATTCTTGTGCTTTTAAACCTCAAAACCTTCCCCTAAGAAGTCGATGGAGGATTGAGAATGACGCCTAAACAATTCAACATGAAAATATTGAAAAGTGATGGACTTGTGACAAGTATGAGATAGATAGTGAAGTGTGACTTTTGTGGTTTTGTAATGAAAGGTATATTGTATAGATTTAAATGTCACATTGTGGAGCATAACAACTTCATCATATGATTATGTGCTCATTGTATTCTTGTGATGTTCGTGTTGAACTTCTTACGAGTCTTATAGAAGTTTATTAAAAAAAACACAAGTACATGGAGCATTTGTCTGAGAAAATTTGCTGAAGGTCATCCCTGATTCAGAAGATGAAAATGACCCATCAATATCACAAGCTAGTCGACATCGCAGTAAATGAAGAAAATCATTGAGTTAACAAAAGCAGACACACATATATACCCATCCTTTTAGAAATTCTTATGGCATACCCTTCATGCTTGTGTCATACCATGTACCTGCAATGGCACCCATGTGACATAGCTTCAAGAGACTATCACGTTTACTAACTGGCCTCTAGTCAACTCATGAGGAGGAACATGCCATGGAGAAGCCACAGCATGGTGGGGCAGGACTAATAATCACTTTGATCTTATGATACATAGCATACTTCCATAGATAGCAGAAAGGAAGTTAAACTTTGTCCTAAGGTTAGTTCAGAAACTGTTTACAGTTCCCAATCCAGCAGTTCCACTTTTCTATATTGTTCATCAAACAAATGCAACACGCCAGATGTATACATGAATGAGACAGCTTAGTCGCCAAGCAGCATAAATTATTTCCTAGTCGGAATGAGAGGCGTTTCTCCTACTCAGAAACGATCATACCTAATGTGGAGTTTCAATCCAAGCAACAACCTTCCAACACAACTGATTACCATAAAATTCCACTAAACCAGATCAAGAAAATGAGGCAGACTTGAAGATAATGAATGAGCATGATATGAAGCATAAAAGATAAGAATATCAAAAGAGAAACCTATCTTCATTTAAAACTTAAGAGAGTGAAAGGACAGATAGTTCACATGAAACTACAGCAAAAGTTAAGCAATTATAATGTCTAAAGGTGGTTCAAAATACCTGAAACAGTTATCTTGTCCAAAAGAACTTCAGAAGAATCGTGGATTGAACTGTCCATTGCATAAGCAGTGTTGCCATAATTCTTCCCATATATGCTAGCTTTACAAAACTCCATCTTGTTCTCAGTCAGAGTTCCTGTCTTGTCAGAGAAAATATATCGTATTTGGCCCAAATCCTCATTAATATTCAATGATCTGCACTGAAACCTAGAATCTGAATTGGCATCATACATTCTGGTGTCCCCAATCATAAAATATGACTGTCCAAGACGTACCATCTCCATAGATATATAAAGAGATATTGGTATCATAATCTGGAAAACTATGACAGAACTCAGAAAAGAAAAGAATATCTCCAATACAAGACCATAATAGTTGTAACTTTTTCCATTATTCACCCCATTTGTGAAGTATCTTCTCCTGTAATAAGGCACAGTATCAAGTCGATTCTTATGCCTTACCAACCAAAGACCCATTCCAACAGCCACTACAGTGCACATGATGAGAAGGAATACTGACAACCATAATGTCTCCCTGTTCATGTAACCCTCCAATTTGCTTCTTTTCGATGGAGAAATTGTACTGTTCAACATTGCTTTGGTTTCTTGACCAGCATATACAACCACACCAACAACCCACTCAGTGTTCTTGAGCTGGCAGCCTCGAAGAACTATGTTTGATTGTCCAAGTGAAATTTTCTGGCCATCAAGTTCCATAGCAGCTGTAAACTCATATATATTTCTATTTGGTTGTTCACATCTGATGAGTCCGAATACTGTGTCAGATTCGAAATCCATCATCATAGTTTCCTGTCGGGCATATCTGGTCTTCAGGTTTGATTCACCATCAAGGTTCATTGTCTGAACATAGGCAATGCCGCTTGGATCACTTGTTCTCAAAAGAACCATGTCGCATGGTATAGTCTCATTTTCATGGATCCTCAAGACCTCACCAGCCCGTATTTTCTTCCATTTCTTTGCCTGGAAAGTACCACCTTGGAGAACTTCAGCATGTCTGTTATTTTCTTTTCTATCTGAACGGTGTCTTCTCCAATCTTCATAACCATCCTTGATGGCTGTAACAAATAAAACAAAGAGAAGGGGAAAGAGAGACACGGTTCTTCCAAACACAGCAAGGGGTGGAAGCTGGTTCAAAGCAGCAATTGCTAAAAAATACACGTAAGCCAGTCGATGAAACTGAATAAACAAGTTCTTTGGTAGAAAGGTGATCACAGTGTATTTGCTGGTCCGAATCTCATTCCCAGTGAATTCATACTTGTCATTTGTCCTCCTTGGATTATTCATATAAATCAATCGGGAATTCTCTTCTGAAGATAGAAATTCATTGGCTTCAAAACTCTTGTGGCGGATCCTCTGAGATTTTGACCTTTCAATACCCAAAGTAGAAGTCTTCCTCTCATGCAATATGTATGGTGCAGGCCCAGATATCTCAAGCGAACCTTTGCTCACCACATCCAAGGAATTGTTTGATTCCATAACCCCCTTTGGTGAAGGGCATTCAAAGATAGCATGCTGTAAGTACTGAGAGTCCATAGAATTGAACCTTGATGTGGACACTGTTGATTCGGCAAAATGGCTGTAGGCGTCTTCAAAGTCAGAGGGCGCTTCGCCTAACTGAGAAGACGAATAAGAAGCAGTGTGGCAGAGGCAACTGAAAGAACCACGTCTCAGTGGAGGAGATGCATCGGAAGAGGGGTCAGTGCTTCTGTCTGAGGATAACAATGGTTGGTCGGAAATCATACTCATTCAAGTATGGATTGAAGGAATGGAGAATGCCGACCCATTAGAACCAGAACTTATGGAATTTTCAATTTCATGAAGATAGGAGGTCCCGAACAAATCTCTTCTCCTTCTGTCCTCGGCCAAAATGCATCAGCCGGAGGAATTTGAAGTTCCTTTGGGAGGAAATGTTGATCGATTCCATCTAGCTGCCCATTTTATGTCTCTGAGATCTCTAAAAGAATACCGATTTTCAAAACCAGCCAGTTCATTCAATAAAGTAAATACAGTCGATAATAGAACTCCTATACAGTGAGACCTCCACACTCCCGCCCTTCTAGATACAATGAAGAACAAGAGGAAATGATGCTCCCACTCGGAGATTACGGATCAACACAGATTTCCAGATCGCATTCAAAGGCTGTCAAGAAAGCTCCTGGCATCAAACGGTATTCTCAAACACGAAAAATATCCAATTTCCACAGATTTCCTGAAATGTTGGATGATCATCACCAGTAAATAGACGAATATTCCACACTTTCAGTCACTGTTTTCCCATCCGTATAATTAAATCCCCTTGCGTCATGTCCAGAGATACGTACACGCGAAAAAATTGCTCCAGACCATGAATTTATAGCAAACAGCAAGCGTGATATTCCTTTCTCATCAATCCAAAAACTTTTTGAGGGACAAAACCACCGCAACAGGAGGAAGGAAGAAAAAGGGAGAACATCACCGAATTCCTTAAGATCAATAAAATTCCACGCAATGTTGAAGATTCAAAACCATAATTCAGCATCAAAACCTCCTCACCTTCGCTTTCTTCAATAAATTGTGCAAGTACGAGATCAGGCAAAGAGGCGCTCAAAGATCAAAAGGCAAAATACGCCATAAATCTACCACAATCCCTCGAAACCTAACTCCAGGCTTCACTCAGAGTTACGCCAAACGTTGATCTGCTAAGATCACACGAAAATGTCAAAAAATCGAATCGATCTAACAACACAAGAACGAAACAAAAACCAAATCGAAGGCCGCAAAACCCCGAAATTCATCGTTAATTCACCAAAACACCGTCAAAACTCCATAAAAATTATCGATCTAAAGGGGGAAACCATGGAAACGCAGTACCTAGGGAGAATCGCCGGAAGAACGCGACGCGGATCGAGGGATCTGCATTGCCCGAGCAGATCAAAACGCCAAATCAATACCCGATCGCCTCAATTTCTCCCTTTCTCCCCTCCTCCGTCCCGTTTCCTCTCTTCCCTCTCCCCTCTCCGATCGATCTGAATTCGCTTCCTTCTCTCTCCCCTTAATGGCGGGAAATCAAAGCTGGGTTTTGCTCGTCGTTGACGCCTCGAGAGACTCTGAAGATTGACAGAGACATCTTGGCGAGCGAGGGATCGAGCCAGAGAAAGAGAGAGAACAATTGTTGCCTCCGCATTTGATGCTGAACGGTCCATGCGTACTTTTTCCCTTTTTTGTTTTTTTGGCCTTTGTGTACGATTTTTTTAATACTTTAAATTATAAAAATACCCTTATAGATTCATTAAAAGACGATAAATGTTGCCTAATAAAATACATCGTTGATGCATAAAACTAACCTTACAAATGTGATTTTCATGTTTTACTTGGTGGGATAATAAAAAAAAAAAAAAAGCAAGTTCTCGCTATTTTGAACACGTTGAATTCATCCATCAAATCCCATTGGATCAAAACAACTTGTTCAAGGAGATCAGACTTAATGGCACGGTTACCAAATGTTTTATTTATTTATTTATTTATTTTAAATGAACTAATAAAAAAACTGTCATCAAATACTGAGCTTCCCTCCTTGTAGAGTGTTTTAGATGCACATTGATAAATAGGATAATGTGGGAAATTGTATCTCGCTCCATAAAAGGATATCCCATTTTATCTCGTTTATTTGAATATGTGAGTATCCAAATATCAGCTTCGACCTTGCAGCAAAGAAGCCAAGTTGTTCAATGTTAGGTGACCAACCACGTGTGCATATTTTTTGAAATTTACAAAGAAACGAGAGACCTAGTCACGCTGGCTCTGACTGCCGTACTGTCATCGTCTTGGCGGTGTAAAACTCTATGAGCTTATCCTTGGTTGGTTGAGTCAGGATCTGGTGCCATCACATGGCACACACCGCTTACCTGGTGCCTTCCATCTTCGCAGATGGAGGGCACCAGGTGGAGAGGCACACAAAAGTGCGCCATGTGATGCCACCTGATCCTGGCTCTTGGTTAGACATAGTTGTGTTATTTTTTTTTTTTAAGTTATTGATAAGAATTTAAGGGATGTACTCTTTTGTTTGTAGTGTAATGAGGTTAATTAAAAAATAAGTTATCTTTATTTGATACTTTTGGAAGGTTTAGCATTGGGTTATTTAAACTTGTTTTTTCTATTGGTTTTATTTTATTGATTTGGAGCACTACTTTGTTTTATTATTTGTAATACATCCCTTGTTTCTTTCACCTGACCAGTGGGGAAGCCCCACGTGTCAAGAATTTCCTGTAGGCCCTCGTACCTTTTAGGTTTGTGTATTTTAATGCCATGTTAGATGTTTTCTACAACATGCTTAAGCCAAAATGTCTTCCTTTATGACCAAGAACCCTCACCAAGAACCGGACTGCTTAATGGGTTCGAGAGATAAACCTCACCTAAGTGTAGCCCACAACCACCCTACCTTATGTGACCCACCTCTGAAAGCTATGGACACATCTGTGCGCCATGCTTAGCCAAAATGTCATCCTTCTTAGAGTTGGAAGAGTGTTGTTGCTAAAGTAAGCGAACCACTATCAATCCTTGTTAGATCTTATGAAAATGAATCATTTTAATATCACCCAATTTATAGATTTTTTTTTTTTTTTTGCGACGAAGAACGCTCACCAAGAACCGGACTGTTTAATGGGCTCATCCCCTGCGAGGTAAACTCCGGGTGGGGTCACCGACACCCAAGCTCTTAAAGAATTCATAGATGATGTGCAATTATGGTAAGCGAAGATCATTATCGGCTATATTTAGTCATTGCTGCTGCACATCTAGAGATTGAATATATTCAATATGACCTGATCTGCTTTTTTTGTTCGATTTAGCGTGGAGAAACCACTGCATGGGCCAAGAGGTGTCATGTTTACTGTAGACCCAAGTCATTGTCCAGCGAAAAACTGTATTCTCCCCTGCCTATTAACCATAGTTTCTCATGTGGCTTTAATCTTAACAGCAAAGGATGCATTGAACACCTTCTAAGATGATGGATTGTTCTGTAATTCACATGTCCCCGACTTACTTTAGGTTCGGTAACCCCTCAATAACTACTTTTTTTTTTTTTTAAATTTATAACCTGAAGAAACTGCATCCCGCACCAAGACTTGGTCTTGCTGGCTCAACCTGACATACCCACAGTCATCGAGCTGGATGCATAAAACTCCAAGGCTAAGACTCCTGACTCCGAGGCGGCCTATGCTACGCATTGGTTTGCACAGAGGAGCGACACCCATGAGAATCGAACCTTGACTAATAGTCTAGCAGCCAAGACCCCACCCATATCTAAGAGAGGGCAAGGAGCCGATAGAGAATATTCACACCACACTGCTACATGGGTACAACAGTTTTTGATTGTTCTCATTGCTGCTTTTCTGCATTGTCATGATTCATCTGTCTCCTAGTTCTTTAAATGGATGTCTTTTGTTTTATCATTATTCCAGAGTCTTCAGAGGAGGGCCTCGTCCTTTTCCCTTGTACCTCACCAAAGAATACTGTTTGGTTGTTGGACTCTAAGAGGAATAATGGTGGCAATAAATAAAAATCTTAAGGCTGTGTTATTGCATCGGAGGGAATGAGAGGTATCAAAAGCTGTTACACAGCGAAGCGTTCACACAATGTATTTGCCTGCTGTTTGGGAGAATGAATTTGTGGGAGTCTTAAAAATCGGCTAGGAATCAGGAGCACTCAAATCCGGCCCTGATTTCATTAGTTTTAACTCTTTTCTGAATGAGGTATTAAGAGCTCCTCTTTCACAAAGGATTCCGAGGTACGTAGTTTCGGCATGCAAGTGTCTTTATGAAAAACGTGTCATGTGTCGACATGAACACGAAATGCCCCAACTCCCTTAATTGAGTTCCTGGTGCTTCAAGCAGAATCCACAGTTTCCTTTGAATTTCTGTAATTTGATTTTCCTTAACTCCATTGATAACCCTTCAAATATTTCCTCCCAAAAACAGCCTAAAAGTAGCCCGATGTGAGAAAAAGATAGTGGGAAAGCCCTTCAGGAAGGGAAGGTATGATCCTACTTTCATAAGAAACGTATGGTCAAAGAAAAAGCCATTTTTTATCATTTCTTACTAAAAATGGTATGTTTATTTCGCCTCTAGAAAAAGGGTCATTTTCATGAAAAATGATTAGATCTTTCACTAAAATGGGTGACAACAATTGCCCTCTAAAAGCTAAGCAAGCATGATATTGCTTCATGCTTAAGGGTCTTTTTGGAATTTGTTTTGATGGGCAAAGTGTTAAAAATGAGAGCTATGGTAAAAATTCCAACCTGATACATGGTAACAAACTTTTGTAAGGTCGGATTTTCCAAGCAATTCTTGAAGTTCGGGTACACTTGAAGAGGAGATGAATGGTGGCCTAAATAAATAGCTCTTCAACGAGGATTCTTAAAAGTTTTCATAATCCTAAATCTTAAATTCTAAATATTATAAAAGCAAGAAAGGGTAATCGATGCAAAAAATTAAATGCTTTATAACTTTTTTTTAATTGACATTCTTGCCATATGTTTTGAGAATGTCATTATAAATTTGTGTAATTTTTAAAAACAAAAAAAAAAGTGTTATATATGACAATATAGCGAGAGAGTCACTAGAATATGATAACTAATGTGTGAATATCGATTTTCATGTTTTTTTTCTTGAATCTAACCGTACTGATGTGGTTTTATAAGAACCCACTCTTGAATCATCCTTTTTTGATGCATGAATGGGGTTTTTTTAAGGCTTAAAATCAATGGTTCACAATTTTCATAAATATTCATGCATTCAAAAATCACATTTTTAATTGAAAATACACTATCCAATGGTTGATTCCTAGCAAATTCACCGTGCCAAGCCCATCCACACAGTTGGATTTCCAAAAAAGTGTTGAAAATGCCTATATTTTTAGTTCTTATACTCCACTGAGTCTCTATATATAAATATTTATAAAGATTATGAGCCAATGATTTTAAAGCCTCAAAAAAATCTCATTTAAGTATCAAAATAGGCTTATTCAAGAGAGTGTTCTTATAAAACCAAACATGCAGATCATATCAGTACCGTTAGATTTAAGATAAAAGAACAAAAAATCTATAAAAATCACTATTTACACATTAGTTCTCATATTCTAGTGACTCATATATAGTTAAGCCAAGGAAAAAAACTCTCTATCATCACCCATCGCACAATGACCTCCGATTCTCAAAACCCTTGAGGTGTCCCGTGCCTGGTTGGTAAAACCATTGAGGTCCCCACTGCCCGATGGAGAGTACACCATCTTTGACCCTGCAGTGCAGTGAAGAATCGTGACATCTCGTGAGCTTGGTAACGTTCACAATGTAATTTTTACAAAACCTAAAGGATTACTATTTATAACGGAATCCCCACCTCTCTCTCTCTCTCTCTCTCTCTCTTTGTCGTTTATCAAAAAAAAAATCATTGTCACTCCCTCTCTCTACCATTTAAATCAGAGATGGTTCAAATAATATGTTATGTCACCTAAAAGTTTGAATATTATGTTCCTTATTAATTATCAACCACATTATTTCTTATCAAAATTAATTAGTGAATAACCCTATCAAACAACACGGTCCTCCACCTCCTATATATTTGGCAGCATTCGTTCAATTCTCTTCCTAATTTGTATGCTTTTTTGGTTGTCTTTTAACCAGCCATGGCAAGTTGCATTGTAGTAATTGTTGTATCTAGTATGAGAACGGGATCCAGTCTAGGACCAGTCTAGGATTTCTCACGCATGGGTTGAATGGGCCACATTCATGAGTTTAATTAGTTTGTTATGGGTGGTTACATCTATACATTTATTGGTAGTTACACAATGTGGTAGGCCCATAACAAAATAGATAACGACTACTCGAAGGAAAGCTATAAGAGCCTAGTACCTAAGCACAACATAATAATTGAAGTGTGATATCGCACTTGACGCAGGCCATTTATCGAAAATCTTTTATTCTCTACGGTCCTCCTCCCTCTCTGCCCACACAACGATTCTGAAACCTTCAATGGTATCAAAGTCAGGTTACGGGCTTGAGCGTCAAAGACTCTGCGCATATGAAAACTCAGCCACAAAAAAGATAAGTATTATACTTTTTTTGTCCAGAATTCATCATTCACTACAAGAAACCTGTGGATTAGCGATGACCTAAATCCATCGTTAATCCATCGCTAATTCATCGCTAAACAGTTTAGCGTCGGATTAGAGACATATAGCTTTCATCGCGAATTTTTCGATGCTAAGTAGCGACAAAACGTATCTGTCGCTAATTTGCAATGGATTAGCGACGAAAATGATCCATCGCGAGTCTGCCACTATTTTAAATTAGCGATGGATAATATCCGTTGCGAGTCCTTCGCTATTTTAAATTAGCGATGAATAATATCTGTCGCTAAATTTTAAAAAAAAAAAAAAAAAAATTACTCACTGTCGGTATTCCGGCAGCAATAGGCCAGACTTGGAGCGATTCATCGGCGGCAACGGAGGAGGAGGACGACCCACCACTGGATCCCAGCAAGCCGTACTCCCTCGACCCCAAGATCTCCGATTGGGTCTCGCAGAGGTCGGAATGGACCGATCTCGTTGTTGACGGCCATGATAGAGACGAGGCCGGTGTCGGGGCGAATGGCGTCGTGGAGGCAGTCGAGGTCGAGGAGGTCGTCAGAGCCGACGGGGAGGTAGGTGGCGTGGAAGCGACCTGCTCCCTGGCGCGCTCGATCGCCTCGTTCGAGTCCCAGTCATAGAGGTGAGTGCGGGAATGAGGGTTGCCGAAGTGGCCAGTGAAGAAGGGCAGCATCGCGTCCAGCACCCGCGGGTCCACCGACGACGTCGCCTGCATGTCCAGGTACAACGGTTGACCCGCGATCCGCACACCCTTTATCGAGATTCCTCCACCCTCCTTTGTTGCGTCGAAGTTGGGCGACGGCAGTCCCGGCGGTCGACATCGTCCAGCAAGATCGTCCGGTGAGCCTTACTGCGGCGAGCATGAGGCTCAGCTTCATCGACCAACGGGAGCACGAGGCTCGGTTTAAATCGAACATCAGTTTAAATTTTGAACGGGGGAGAGAGGGAAAATTTCGCGCCTTAGGTGGGACGGTTTAAATCGAAAATTAGCGACGAAATTAGCGAGGGAATTTTTCTATCGCTAATCCATCGCTAATTAGCGACGGAAAAATTCCCTCGCTAAATCTGTCGCTAATTTCCTACAGTTTTGCAGTGAAAATTTTTTGTCGTCGATCTGTCGATAATTAGCGACGGATTTGAGACGGAATTTATATCGTCGCTAATTTCAAAAATATTTCAAAGATTGGCGACGGATAATGTTCTTTTGCTAAGTCCGTCGCTAATTTGCGACAAAAAAAATCTGTCGCAAAGATTCGTCGCTAATAAGGGTTTTCCTTGTAGTGATCGGAATCCGATGCATTCAGGAAAGGTAGATCAAACCTTAGAAGGTATTACTGCAAGTGGCCGCCGTTATTGGCTTGCACGCAATACCTCAAAGTGGTGGGGTGTGCGGAGGCTAACCATTAGCCACCTGTGCACAGTCTATGTGTTGCGCATAGATGAGTCTGCATGATCACTGTTTTGATATTAAAACCCTCAAACAGGTTTAACGATGCAAAAAAAAGGGAACCGCTAGTTGAGCCTGGCGGTGCATCCTGAGAAAATGAGTGCTCTACTTGTTTGGCAGGAGCAATTAGTGCATGTCACCTTGTGTTGGGACGTTGCAAGTTCGAACCGCAAGTGGTATGGTTGTATAACTGGTAGGGGTCTGCGTAATAGGGGCCTTTGTTGGAAGGTCATTCCTGCCGATGATAGGTAGCAGCGGTAAGAAAAAAAGGGAAGGATGTGAAAACTAAGGCACTCGACGAACCTGCTTATCACGTTGTGTGCCAACTTCATGAAGCAGAACCTGGTGACAGTTGACAATTCGACGATCTGACAGTTTCGCCAAAGTGCGGTAAGCCAATACCGATAACGTTGTCGAGGTGAGGCAGGCCAGACCATTTTTTTCTCATTTTTTTTGTTCACTACTCACTGCCAGAAGGAGTGAGTTGTAGCCTGCCATATGGTTCTACCATAAGAGGCGGTGGCTAACGAGGATGCTCCTCCACCGAACCCTAGTTACTGGACTGAGAGGCTATAGTAAAAAAAGAAAAAAGTAGATCTCAACCAAGGTCGGTAGTGGTGGTCCTCCACCATCACCCTCCATCCTTTTTTTTGTCTTTTGGTTGAAATCCTGTTAAAAATCGAAAAGGAGAAGCAATGGTACAGAGAGGCGCTAAACGTTGCTGGAATAAAGGCAGTGTCCAGAGGCTACCGACTTTGAGAAAAAAAGGGGGAAAAAGTGGATTAGCAGAAGGCAGAGGAAGATCATCCGCTAGTCAACCCACCGAACCTCTACCGGTATTGCAACAAAAAAAAAATGAAAGCAGAGAAGAAGAAAAAATGGAAGAAAAGAGAGAAAAAAAACAAAGAGATGAAAAAGAAAAAGGGGAAGAAGAAGGGTCGAGAAGTTTTTTTTACTCTTAAAGTAAAATTATGCAAATGCCCTTCTTATTTTTTCTAAAATTCCTCTCTAATGATTTAATTATTTTTCTATCATTTTTGGTAATTATGTTAGTTTATTCAATTACCATATTACCCTTAATGTTTTGCAAAAATTCTTCTCTATTAAACTTAATTCAAATTTTGTGTAACACCCCAATTTTTATAACTCGAGAATGGTGAATTTTTTTTTTGAAATACATTTAAATCTTTTAGCAGTTAATAGCGGAAAAACACCTTGGGCATAAAACTTGGCGTGCTACTTCAAACGAATGCTTGCAAACATGTAATTATAGAATTTAAACTTTAACAACTAATTAACTATGCATGAAATAAAATTCAAGTTTCACAATATCCAAAATTAATCACATTTGTCCTTGAATTGAATTAAAGTAAAATCAGCCAGTCTTCGTCGCAACCTTTCGCCTTCGCACGTAAGTACCTACTCATTACCTGAAAATTTTTAAACCATATATGGTGAAACAACATGTCTCAGTAGAGTAATTATGTTAAACTTGTAAGACAGAATAACATGACAAGGATTTCAATAGAAATTTCATGGTTTAACAGTTAATTTAACTTAAACAATCATACAACAATTCATGCATGTTTAGAATTTTCATATTTGACAGAAAAACATAAATCCATACATTCAAAATACTAAATGCATGAACCATTAAAATGCATGACTTACCATATGCAGAAGCTCTTTCAATGCATCATATTTTCTTATCTTTAGTTACATTTTCTTAATTAGATGATGCATGCGATGCCAAATTAATGCACACACCATTTAAGTTATCACTTTTTAGCCCTGCTGATACGACACAGACAGACATTCTCAGATCAGGGCCATGACACAGGACGTGTTTTACATACAGGGGTGGCTTTAGCCTGGCCAGGTCCATTCACTAAGACGGGGTGAGGGACGTTAATACGAGAGAGATTCCCAACACCTTTCAACCCGATCCATCAGTTTTTCCTCATGAGTACTATAACCTCTACGTTGTAGTCTAATACAGAGGTTTTTCCCGTAAAATCGTGGGAGGTGAGGAGCAACATTCCGTGCCCGTAACAGAACTTGCCCCACGAAGTTTTGTATCACCTGCTACTCTCCAAGCAAGTATCTTGAGTTTAATGTCACATGATTACTTGATTACAGTTATACTTTTTATGCAACATCAAACTTAAACCACTTTATGGTCATGGATGCATTCTTATAAAACATTGGACAAAGTCATATAATTAAACTTGTAACAGACATTTGAGCACATGCGTAGCATAAACATCTTATTCATTTTCACACAACATAATGCATATGCATGTACATGGCCAATGAAACAAGAAGAATATATATAAACATCCATATCAATGAAACAATTATATTATCATGATATCATGGACATACATGTAGTCAACACATTTTTAGAATTTAAAACATAAACTTGTAATCATTGGACCTTTTGATCCTAAATCTTTAATGTGTAACCTTCCATTTACAATTCATGTCATAATCATATAAGATTGCAAAAAATCAGACCTGCATAATCATTCACATAATGCATACAAATTCTATAAAGAAATTGAATAAAAATATATATACTATGCACCCTTTGAGCCTTGATTTATGAATTTGCCCTATTTTTTTCAATTTCATAACTCTGTTCGACTGATACAGAGCTCACAACAAATTTTTGGCTCTATGAATAGAGCTGAATTTTTTACAGTATATAGGAATTGTTTTCAGCTATCCATAGTCGCAAACCGTTTGTAAAAACTTCTCTATATGAGGGAGTTATGCATGTTTTACTACAAACCTATTAATTTTTGTTTCGACTGTCACAGAGACGTGCTCGATCCATGAACAGAGCCCAAATTTCTACAGTAGATGCACAATGGAGTTAGCTTTTCAACACAATAATTCGTTTGTCAAAACTTCTCCGAACGAGGGAGAAACGACCATTTTACTGAACGGAGGTCAAGTGGAAAACCTGAAATTCCGATATTTGCATTTGGGTGAATCAAACCGAGTCACCCGAATCCCAAGAAAATTTAAAAGAAATAGGGAATACGCATGAAATAAAATTCCAAAAAATCTAAAATATTTACAGTAGATGAAACACTTCATAATCTATCAATCCAAACTAATATTTGCATAAAAAATCATAGAATAAATCAAATACAAATATATTTTACGAATCTATTTCTAAGAAACCGATTTTTATGATAAACCCGATTTCAAAAATGGTTTTCTTTAGGGGAAAACATGTTTTTGCCATGGATCATTTCATCTGAGTCAAACCCACGGTTAGGAGGGTTTGATCATGATCTAAACTCATGAAAAAACAACAAAATTCATGCCAAAAACTCCGTTCTTGCAAGAAAAGCATAGAAACCCTATTTTTTGTTGAAAAAAATGTATTTCTTGATGGATGAACGACCCTTTTTGCTCGATCCACCGATCAGCCCTTTCTTCCAGCAAGGTGAGGACCTTAGATCTCCTCACCACACCCCTTGAGGTCTGGATCTTGCACTCAAGAACCAAAAGAAACCCTAAAAGAAGAGAATAGGGAAGGGAAAGAGAGGAGAGAGAGAAGAGGGTTTTGGAGGGAGAGAGAAGCTCTCCTTTTTTTTTTCAGCACAAATGAGGGGGGCATGGGCTATGGGAGGGTTTTATAACCCTTCTTAAATTAGGTTATGGGCTGGAACTAATTCCAGCCCTTGATCAAAGCATGAGGACCAATGAGAGCCCTTAATCTCCCTATTTGACTAGTTAAGCTTTAAATAAGCTTGAAAATCACTAGGCCTTTAATTTCAAAATAAATTTGAAGTAAGATGCCACATAGGATGGGACGACCCACCTATGGGCTCCTACTAAACTAATGAAAATAGATTTTAATTTCTAAAAAAGAAAAATTATTATATTAAACTATTATTGAATAATCATAAAATTCTAATTAAAAATCATTTTTGTTTTATATAACCACAACTCATGTGAAAATGTAAAGAAATTGAATATAAGTTAATTCCATCTTATTAAGCATATTAATATGTATATTTTTAAAATCTACTTTTGTTAATTTACTTTATTTAAATAATTTTACTTAAAAGAAAAATCAACATTTTCTTTTTAAGTAACACGTTTTCAATTAGACATCACTTAGAATTTTTCTCAGATATCCAAACCATGTAGGGTTTATATTTACTATAATTCAATATAATTAAACCCCTTAATCCTTATGAATATACTCAAACATTATTTTTTAAAGAAATTAGGGTTCTATATTAGCACAAAATTCAAGACATTTCACAATGCTATAGAAAAGAACTTAGAAATTTTCGGATATTACATCCAATCCCCCTTAAAAAAAAATCGTCCTCAAAATTTGGTTAACATTACGTACCGAACAAGTGTGGATATTTAGCTCTCATATCGGCCTCGGGCTCCCAAGAACACTCCTCCAGCCCGTGTTGCTGCCATCGTACTTTAACAAGTGAAATTGACTTATGTCGCAGCACTTGTTCTCGTCGATCTACTATCTCTACTGGGCGTTCCTCAAACGTGAGATCTCTCTGAACCTTGACCTCATCATACTGAATAACATGAGTAGGATCTGGTACATATTTCCTCAACATTGACACATGGAAAACATCGTGGATGTTGGAAAACTGAAGCGGAAGTGCCAATCTATACGCGGTGCCTCCTATCCTCTCAAGGATGAGGAACGGTCCTACATACCTCAGACTCAATTTTCCTTTCTTGCCGAACCGAAATAGGCTCTTGGTTGGCGATACCTTGACAAACACATGATTACCAACCTCAAAAGAAACCTCTCGCCTCTTTGGATCTGCATAACTTTTCTGTCGGCTCTGCGCTGTTAAAAGCCTCTTACGAATCAATTGTACTTGATCCGTATAATGCTGCAAAACTATAGGCGATTCAACAGTTCGATCACCTACCTCACTCCAACAAACAGGGGACCTACAGGGTCGCCCGTACAATGCCTCATATGGAGCCATGTCGATACTCGAATGATAACTGTTATTGTAGGCAAACTCAGCTAACTTTAGGTGCTTACTCCAGTCACCTTTCCACTCCAATGCACACGCTCGCAACATATCCTCGAGTGTTTGAATAGTCCTCTCTGACTGACCATCCGTCTGGGGGTGAAAAGTTGTGCTAAACTTAAGCTTTGTCCCTAAAGCTTTCTGAAGTTGTCCCCAAAACTTTGACGTGAATCTAGGATCCCTGTCTGAGATAATCGAAACAGGTATCTCATGTAATCTGACAATCTCGTCGACATATAAATCTGCCAAACTCTCCAAGGTTTGATTCGTCCTGGTCAGTAAGAAGTGTGCCGACTTTGTAAGGCGATCCACAATCACCCAAATGGTGTCATACTGCTAGCGTGTCTTGGGTAGACCTACCACAAAGTCCATGGTAATGTCTTCCCACTTCCATTGCGGAATCTCAATCGATTGCATTATACCTTCCGGTCTCTGATGCTCTATCTTGACCTGTTGACAGATTAAGCATCTCGACACGTATTCAGCGACATCCCTCTTCATGTCGGGCCACCAGTAATTCCTCTGAAGATCCTTATACATCTTGGTGCTTTCGGGATGTATAGTAAATCTGGTACGATGCGCCTCATCCAATAACTCTTTCCTCAACTGGAGATCTGCGGGCACCCAGAGCCTCTGGCCATACCAGATGCTTCCATCCTCCTCTAAGTGCAATGCTGACTGGTCTTGCTTGCATGCTGCAATCATCTTATTGAATTCAGGATTATCCTTCTGTTGGGTGATGATCCGATCCATGAGTTGTGTCCGCACTGTCGTGCTAGCGATCTGAATCTGACCCGATTCTGCTTCAAAGGGCTTCCAATCTATCAGGTCTTCGAGTAATTTTCACTTACTGTTGATAAAACTCACAAGGCTCCCAGCCTTTCTACTCAAAGCATCAGCCACTACATTGGCTTTGCCTGGATGATAAGAAATGGAGAAGTCGTAATCTTTTAGAAATTCTAACCACCGTCTCTGCCTCATATTCAAATCCTTCTGTGAGAAGATATACTTAAGGCTCTTATGATCTGAGAAAACCTCAAATTGCTCACCGTACAAATAATGCCGCCATACCTTTAGTGTAAAGACTGCTGCAGCAAGCTCCAAGTCGTGAGTGGGGTAGTTTCGCTCCTGCACCTTCGGCTGACGTGATGCGTAGGCAATCACCTTGCCGTGCTGCATCAAAATGCATCCCAAACCAGTACCTGATGCATCACTATAAATCACAAAGCCTTCTTGCCCAGAAGGCAATGTGAGTATAGGGGATGTAGTAAGCCTCACTTTCAGCTCTTGAAAGCTTTCTTCGCATTGCTGGGTCCAGACAAACTTAATTCCTTTACGAAGTAGTTTCGTCATAGGTGAAGCGATCTTCGAAAAATCCTGAATAAAATGACAATAATAGCCTGCAAACCCGAGAAAACTGCGTATATCTGAGACACTCTTAGGCTGTCTCCAATCTATGACTGCTTCCACCTTGTCAGGGTCGACTGACACCCCATCTTTAGAGATTACGTGACCCAAGAACATAACTTGATTCAGCCAAAACTCACACTTCAAGAACTTAACATATAGCTAATGTTGTCGAAGTGCTTCGAGGACAATCCTTAGATGCTCTCTATGATCTTCCTCACTCTCGGAGTAAATTAGGATATCGTCTATAAATACGATCACGAAAAGGTCTAGGTAAGGCCGAAAGATCTGATTCATTAGGTCCATAAATGCCGCAGGGGCATTTGTTAACCCGAAAGGCATCACCAAAAACTCATAATGGCCGTATCGCACCCTGAATGTTGTCTTTTGCACGTCGGATTCTTTGATCTTCAGTTGATGGTACTCTGATAGAAGATCAATCTTGGAGAAGACCTTGGCCTCTCAAAGTTGATCAAACAAATCATCGATCCTGGGAAGGAGATATTTGTTTTTGATTGTTACCTGATTCAACATCCTGTAGTCAATGCACATACGCATTGACTCATCCTTCTTTTTGACGAACAATACTGGAGCTCCCCAAGGTGAAACACTAGGCCGAATAAAGCTTTTATCCATCAATTCTTGCAGCTGCTTCTTTAGCTCCTCTAACTCTGCTGGGGCCATACGATATGGTGCTTTAGATATCGGGGCCGTTCCAGGCACCAACTCTATCGCAAAGTCCACCTCTCTGGTAGGCGGTATGCCTGACAGGTCATTTGAAAAAAACGTCTGAAAAATCTTGAACTACGTCCAAGTCTTGCAGTGATGTAGTACTGGGGTCTATCAAAGAAACACTGGCCAAAAAAGGCCTCACACCCCTTTTCTACACAACAGTGTGCCTTTAATGCCGAGATAAGTCATCCTTTGCTCTCCTTTTTACATTCCTTGTACTCGAGTACAGGCTGATCAGGACGAGCAAATTGAATGTGTCGCTCACGACAAAGCATACAAGCGTAATGCTCATACATCCAATCTATGCCAAGAATTACATCATAACCGACCATATCCAACAGGATAAGATTGGCAGGGAGGTTCTGCCCTGCAATCATAACCTCTACTCTAGATAGATAGGTACGAGCGATAGAGCTACCACTCGAAGGTGTGATAACTTTTAGAGTATATCCCAAAGAAGTCGGCGTGACACAAATCAAATTCGCAAAACGTACAGATACAAAGGAATGCGTAGCACCAGTGTCAAAAAGAACTTTAGCATCAAACTTTGCAATAGGGATTGTACCTTCAATGACGTTGGCATCTTCTTGCAACTCCTCTGTAGAAGTCGCATATACGCGTCCAGTAGCTTTCTTCTGTCCTTGCTCCTGGGACTGTTGGGGTCATTGCTGCTGTGGTCCTCTAGGAACAGGGGAAGCTCTCTCCTGAGCTGGCCTCATAGGGCAGTCTTTGATGAAGTGACCCTGTTTTCCACATCTGAGACATGCACCTGAGACTCTGTAGCAGACTCTAAGGTGCCTCTTATTGCAGTGCTTACATACTGCATAAGACTGCGGTGCTTGAGTGCCGCCCTGTTGTCCCTTGGCCTTCTTTGCGGGTGACGCCTTACTACTCTCCGTTGTTGGTCGAGGAGCCTTATTTCCATTGCCCTTCGACTTGTCAAAACGGCTAGGCTGAGTCTTCTTAGAAGACTCTCAGTCATCCTGCGTCACAAAAACATCGTTACGATCTATCAAGATTATTTTTGGAAAACCAAAAAGTTGGTTCTAGTTTTCCCCACCTAAAGCATTGTGGCCATCTCGATGGTCTGGTTGAGGTTTTGAGGACGACTGGTCAGCACTCTCATCCTCAAACCATCACGTAAACCCTGCACATACTTCTTAGCCCGCGCCTCGTCAGTGGTATAAGTATGCGGGCAATACTTCTCTAAATGTCGGAAACGTGTAGTGTAATCTGCCAACTTCATGGACCCTTGTCGAAGATCTAAAAACTATTTTTTCTTATAATCGCGCGCGTACTGAGGAAAGTAGGTGTCCATGAATACCACTGTAAACTCCTCCCAAGTGAGGGCGCGTCGCTCCTCAGGCATGTAGCGTACCTCGCGTGTCGTCTCCCACCAGCTCTTGGCATCCCCTTGGAGCCGATAAGTGGCAAAAG
The DNA here is from genome assembly GCF_984573655.1 of Nuphar pumila. Classification (NCBI taxonomy): domain Eukaryota; kingdom Viridiplantae; phylum Streptophyta; class Magnoliopsida; order Nymphaeales; family Nymphaeaceae; genus Nuphar; species Nuphar pumila. Next base: position 40,448,628 of record NC_143260.1, read on the forward strand.
AAACTTGCCTCTCAGCGGGAACCTCGAGAATTTCGAAAATCTCGCTTATGGCGCGAACCCATTCCTCCGTTGCATCCGGATCTTCCTTACCAGTGAAAGCAGAAGGGCTCAACTCCATGAAGAGCTTGTATGATGCTCCATTGGTTGCGACAACTGGTGCCGCTATGTGACCATCATGCTGATGGCCTGCACCATTGCCATTACCCCCGTTGCCGGCCTGGTTCTGACAATAGGCCGTCAGATTCGCGAGGGCCTCAAAAATGAAGTCTCTCTGAGCAGTCCAACCTAAGGGCTGTTTTCTGGCCATCTAAAAAACACACACATGGATTCAGATTACTTATAAGTTGGACATAAATCCAAAAATTCTCATTCATGTGACCCTATTAGATCTACGTTTTGATTCTTGCCGCATATATCAACAGAAATAATTACAGACATACAATTTTCATAAGTCATCAAAACAAATAAAATGGAAGCATACTTACAGCGATGGTGGTCGGTTGGACGAGCTTCGAGCCATACTTTCTTTATGCTCTGATACTATGTTTGTAACACCCCAATTTTTATAACCCGAGAATGGTGGATTTTTTTTTTGAGACACATTTAAATCTTTTAGCAGTTAACAGCGGAAAAACACCTTGGGCATAAAACTTGGCGTGCTACTTCAAACGAATGCTTGAAAACATGTAATTATAGAATTTAAACTTTAACAACTAATTAACTATGCATGAAATAAAATTCAAGTTTCACAATATCCAAAATTAATCATATTTGTCCTTGAATTGAATTAAAGTAAAATCAAAGTTCAGAATTCATGAAGCAGAGGAAAGGTAGGCTCAGTCTCCGTCGCAACCTTCCACCTTCGCACGTAAGTACCTACTCATTACCTGAAATTTTTTAAACCATATATGGTCAGACAACATGTCTTAGTAGAGTAATTATGCTAAACTTGTAAGACAGAATAACAAGACAAGGATTTCAATAGAAATTTCATGGTTTAACAGTTAATTTAACTTAAACAATCATACAACAAATCATGCATGTTTAGAATTTTCATATTTGACAGAAAAACATAAATAGATACATTCAAAATACAAAATGCATGAACCATTAAAATGCATGACTTACCATATGCAGAAGCTCTTTCAATGCATGCATATTTTCTTATCTTTAGTTACATTTTCTTAATTAGATGATGCATGCGATGCCAAATTAATGCACACACCATTTAAGTTATCACTTCTTAGCCCTGCTGATACGACACAGGCAGACATTCTCAGATCAGGACCATGACACAGGACGTGTTTTACATACAGGGGTGACTTTAGTCTGGCCAGGTCCATTCACTAAGACGGGGTGAGGAACGTTAATACGAGAGAGATTCCCAACACCTTTCAACCCGATCCATCAGTTTTTTCTCATGAGTACTATAACCTCTACGTTGTAGTCTAATACAGAGGTTTTCCCCGTAAAATCGTGGGAGGTGAGGAGCAACCTTCCGTGCCCGTAACAGAACTTGCCCCACGAAGTTTTGTATCACCTGCTACTCTCCAAGCAAGTATCTTGAGTTTAATGTCACATGATTACTTGATTACAATCATATTTTTTATGCAACATCAAACTTAAACCACTTTATGGTCATTGATGCATTCTTATAAAACATTGGACAAAGTCATATAATTAAACTTGTAACAGACATTTGAGCACATGAGTAGCATAAACATCTTATTCATTTTCACACATCATAATGCATATGCATGTACATGGCCAATGCAACAAGGAGAATATATATGAACATCTATATCAATGAAACAGTCATATCATCACGATATCATGGACATACATGTAGTCAACACATTTTTAGAATTTAAAATATAAACTTGTATTCATTGGACCTTTTGATCCTAAATCTTCAATGTGTAACCTTCCATTTACAATTCATGCCATAATCATATAAGATTTTATAAAATAAGACATGCATAATCATTCACATAATGCATACTAATTCTATAAAGAAATTGAATAAAAAATATATAATATGCACCCTTTGAGCCTTGATTTATGAATTTGCACTAATTTTTCCAATTTCATAACTCTATCTGACTGGTACAGAGCTCACAAAAAAATTTTGGCTTCATGAACAAAGTTGAAATTTTTACAGTATATAGGAATTGTTGCCAGCTATCCATAGCCGCAAACTGTTTGTAACAACTCCTCTGTATGGGGGAGTTATGCATGTTTTACTACAGACCTATCAATTTTTTTTCCGACTGTCACAGAGACGTGCTCGGTCCATGAACAAAGCCCAAATTTCTACAGTAGATGCACAATGGAGTTAGCTTTCCAACGCAATAATTCGTTTGTCAAAACTTTTCCGGACGAAGGAGAAACAACCATTTTACTGAACAGAGGTCAAGTGGAAAACCTGGAATTCCGAGATTTGCATTTGGGTGAATCAAACCGAGTCACCCGAATCCCAAGAAAAATTAAAAGAAATAGGGAATACACATGAAATAAAATTCTAAAATATTCACAGTAGATGAAACACTTCATAATCTATCAATCCAAACTAATATTTGCATAAAAAAATCATAGAATAAATCAAATACAAATATATTTTACGAATCTATTTCTAAGAAACCGATTTTTATGATAAACCCGATTTCAAAAATGGTTTTCTTTAGGGGAAAACGTGTTTTTGCCATGGATCATTAGATCTGAGTCAAACCCACGGTTAGGAGGGTTTGATCATGATCTAAACTCATGAAAAAGCATCAAAATTCATGCTAAGAACTCCGTTCTTGCAAGAAAAGCATAGAAACCCTACCTTTTGTTGAAAAAAATGTATTTCTTGATGGATGGACAACCCTTTTTGCTCGATTCACCGATCAGCCCTTTCTTCCAGCAAGGTGAGGACCTTAGATCTCCTCACCACACCCCTTGAGGTCTGGATCTTGCACTCAAGAACCAAAAGAAACCCTAAAAGAAGAGAATAGGGAAGGGAAAGAGAGGAGAGAGAGAAGAGGTTTTTTGGGAGAGAGAGAAGCTCTTCTTTTTTTTTTCCAGCACAAATGAGGGGGGCATGGGCTATGAGAGGGTTTTATAACCCTTCTTAAATTAGGTTATGGGCTGGAATTAATTCCAACCCTTGATCAAAGCATGAGGACCAATGAGAGCCCTTAATCTCCCTATTTGACTAGTCAAGCTTTAAATAAGCTTGAAAATCATTAGGCCTTTAATTTCAAAATAAATTTGAAGTAAGATGCCACATAGGATGGGACGACCCACCTATGGGCTCCTACTAAACTAATGAAAATAGATTTTAATTTATAAAAAAGAAAAATTATTATATTAAACTATTATTGAATAATCATAAAATTCTAATTAAAAATCATTTTTGTTTTATATAACCACAACTCATGTGAAAATGTAAAGGAATTGAATATAAGTTAATTCCATCTTATTAAGCATATTAATATGTATATTTTTAAAATCTACTTTTGTTAATTTACTTTATTTAAATAATTTTACTTAAAAGAAAAATCAACATTTTCTTTTTAAGTAACACGTTTTCAATTAGACATCACTTAGAATTTTCTCAGATATCCAAACCATGTAGGGTTTATATTTACTACAATTCAATATAATTAAACCCCTTAATCCTTACGAATATACTCAAACATTAATTTTTAAAGAAATTAGGGTTCTATATTGGCACGAAATTCAAGACATTTCACAATGCTATAAAAAAGAACTTAGAAATTTTCGATATTACATCTTGTTTATGTCCTTTTTTGTAGTTTCTTTCTATTGAGTAAGATTAATGAATTGTCCCTATTACTTTTTTTTAATTACTTCTATGTCCCTATATTTTTTGAATAGGGTCCCTATTTTTTGGGAAATTCCAGAAAAGGTCTTGTCCTCTGGTAAATAACCGAGACAATATTGCATGTTTTATTTTTTTTATAAATAGGTTTTGATTTACTGTTTTATTTCAGAACAACCTTTTAACTTTTTAAACTTTGTAGAAAAGATATTTTAATTTGTTGAAAACCTCGCAGTGTTGATTTTTGGCAAGACTTGTTTTGGATCTAATTATGATTCAAATTGAGGGTAAGTTTAGATACAAACTAGCTTGATGGGATCCAAAAATTATTCATTGTTATAATTGATCTATATATGTGGGTGTGCCTTTAATAATATCTCTTTGCATTTTTTTATTGTATGAATCTAGTTTTTGATCGAGTTTTATGATGGATTTAGAAAATGACATGCTAGGTATTTTTGTATCTAAGAGAAGATAATCCTTTGCTTTTGTGGTGTGGATGTTGTTTTGATCCTAATGGATCCAGTATAGTTTAATTTTGATTTTTTTTATGAGTCAAGTTATATTAGAATAGGACCATTTGAATCTGTTGTTTGAGTCAATATTGAATCTGATTAGTATTGAATCAGATATTTTGGACCTAGTAAGGTGACATAGACCTAGTTTGATCCAATAAAGTGATATTGAGTCTAGTTGAATGTGCATCTAGATAGTTCAAATTGATTGGGTATAGATCCAATTGAATTAGTTTTAGATCCAGACAATGTTATTGGATCTTGTTGAACTTGAATGAATCTAGTGTTAGGTCCGGATGCTCGGATATGGGACATGAATCTAGTTTTGTGATGGATCTGGATAAGTATAAATTACTGTATATGAGATATGGATCTAGAGTTGATCCAAGATTTATAATTGGATCTGTATAAGTATAATGCCCAGATACGGAATGTGAATCCAGATTTGATCTAGAGACATATATATATATATATATATATATATATATATATATATATATATATATATATATATTGTATGAATCTAGATTTGATCCAAGTTTCATATTGAATCTGGATAGTATCAGGCCAGATATTTGAACCTAATAATGACATATATTTTGTATGGGTCCCACGGTGATCCAGATAAGTAAAATATTAGATGTGTAATATGGATTTATTTGCATTTGAAATACATGGATATGGATTTAGATTATAGTCAAATCTTGTGTGATTCATGTTTTTATTTAAGCTTATATAGATATTTATTTTAATATGAATCTGGACTTGATATGCATTTGAAATATATGGATATGGATTTAGATTATAGTCAAACCTAATGAATTTCTACAACTGCATGGATGTAACGCAGATTTCCCATTGATACCCCTAATCTCTATGCTTGCAGGGGATTGATTTCTACAACTGCATGGATGTAACGCAGGCTTTATGGAAAAAGTAAAAAAACACCGTCTTCAATTTCGGGTGCACCACTCTTTTGAAATACCTAATTTGCCCTCGTCCCTTGTCTATTTAAATTTCTTATAGGGTTGTGTCTTCGTAATTTCACGCAAATTTCAGGCCTACTTACATAAACAGTGTGACAGTAAAAATTCTTATCCTCCTGCACGAACTCATTGAACCAAAACACAATTTTTGGGCGAATTAGAGGGTCAAAAAAAAAGAAGAAAATACTCAAAATTTTCGGGGTGAATTTTATACTAAAAGCTATTATTTTATTATATAATCATAAAATCAAATTTGAAAAATATAATATAAAACAAAAATAAAAAAGTAAAAATAATTTATGTATGTCAAAACTATTAATATGATAAGTTTAATAAATATAAATTTAAAATTAATAGGATTATGTACTTTCAAAATGATTAAACTAATAGGTTTAATAACAAAGTTAAAGCTACCTATACTAACCATTTTTTATTTTTCAGAACTAAGTAAATTATATTTGCTCTACGTTTCTTTAATTTCATCATTTTGCTAGAATAGATTCTACATATTGGTTTTATTGTTTTCAATTAGCATGTAGTTAAAAGTAACATAATCTTGACATAATATTATTCCATAATTAAAATATTGATATGTCACCAATTTTAAAGTGGATTTGGATTATTTTTTAGTACTTGTATTTTAAAATTTAATTCTTCATATATTTTAATGTGATATTTACAATATTACCAATTAATCACAATTACAATTTAAATGATTAATCACAATTTGATGAGGTTTATATGCTTAAGTTGATCGATTGTTCTCCCAATTAATCGCGATCTGGCACGCACCCCCAGTAATTGCGTGGGACTAATTTGGCCAACATCTTTTTTTAACTTTTAACATGGTAACTACACAGACAGAGGTGGTTGTGAGGGTAATGAGATGAAGACACTGGATCAAACCCCACTGGCACATGGGTGTGTCTGTAGCTTTCAGAGTGGGCCACGTCGGACAGTTTGTCGTGGGCCCCAATCGGAGTTTTCCTCGCTTCGGCGAGGGTTTCTTGTCATGAAAAAAACATGGTAACTACATTTAAATGACTCATCAGATGGATGGATACATTTAACTACAAGCATTGTGGGGCTTGGGCTAGGGTCTCAACTTCTCTTAAGCCGATGTCTGTTCCCGGTGTGGTTTCTCCGTGCAAATATATAAAAAAAAACTAAGCCTCAGATTAAAAACTAGCAGTAGGATGAAAACTATGCATTTAAAAAAGTTGCAGTTGCCAAATCCTAGATTTTAACAGCTACCAGCTAGCAATTCCATTCTTTAGTACAATTACAGAGGAGAGAGGACCTCACCTCCCATTCCAAATCCATAAACACCCACCCAACTACCAGTAGTTTAACCAAGGCTTTATCAATTTCATTAATTTCCATCCCAGCTACTAGTTCCCAAACAGGGCCTAAAATTAACTTGCTTTCTTCTCATTAAAAAGACAGGTAAACAAGACATCACTCTTTTTTACAATGCTGTTTATTTGCTTCAGTTTATTTTTTTAGTTGCATGTTTTTAATTAAATATATAGTAAGCCATATAAAAAAAAGGTATTTATTTGCTTAGTTTTTGTTGTGTATTTTAAACTAAAATACAATATCATATGTTTTAAACACATACATGTTTATTTGCCATCTTATTTACATATAAATATTAACGTAAGCATGATTTTTCCAGGCCCAGCCATATCGATGAGTATAGCATAAAAATTGCAAGAGGGCAGAGTCGGAATCCTCTGTGTCCGATTCTAGCGTCCCATCATTTTTTTATAATGGCGTTGGTAGCAGCCTTTGAGACCACTCAAAGTTTCGGGTTTGGTTCAGATTCAAGTCCAACTAGGCCCAAACCTCATTTGAGACGATGGTACTGTGTTACGACCCAAGTCTAATTGGACTCACTATAAGAGAAACCATAACCGGTTCCTACAAGAATTACATGAACCAGACCCAAACCATACCCAGTAAAATTATATTTTTTTATCATTTTTACATTGAAAATTTGTGGATTTGGATTGGAACTCAGGTCGGGCCCAAATCTGGTATGAAATTTCACAAACCATACCTAGCTTTATATATTAATTGGACCCTTTGGGTTCGACCCGGATTCTAATCCGGCCTTCTTATTTATCACCAAACCCTAACCGTATAAGGTTTGTTATGGGTAGTTCAGATGAAAGAGGGTAAAAATGAATCTTATATATATATATATGAGTTAATCTACTATTAAACCAATTAGGTTTAATAGCAGATGGATTCATGAAAATAACTAAAATATTCTTAAAATAATGACATTTTAAAAATACAAGATTACTTTTTTGGGCATTATAAGTCTTTTGAACTTGAAAGGGAAATTGAAAAGACAAATACTAATTTTATAAAGCTATCAAAGTTAACTTTTCTAACAAAAAAAAAAGTAACCTTGAATTTTCAAAAATACTATTCTTAATCATTTTCATAAGCGTTAATCCATCTATTATTAAACCTAATTGGTTTAATGATAGATTAACCCTATATTTATGGAATGTGATTTTTTATACTAAAAAAATTATGAAAATTCTAAGCTTTTGATTTTCAACCCTTTAAAGATCCTTCTTATACTTCGTAAGATCCAACAGTCTATTTCTATAAAAATAAAAGTAAAAAAAAAACAATGAAAATCTTGGTTAATACCAATAAACATATTTGGTTGGTAAACATATTTTAGTTACCTTATATATATATATATATATATATATGAATGAATAATATATATGATTGCATTCAGGTATCCACCAGATTTGGATATTTGTTTCATTCGGTTATTGAACCATATCCAAATATTAATTGGACGGGACTTGCTTTATTGAATCTGAACCGACTAATCAGATAATGAATAAAATTTGATTCATTAACATCTCTACTTAGGGCGCCCTCGGTAGCGTTCAAATCTTGAACAATACCAGTGGCACAGGTGGGACTGCAAATTTAGGGCATGTTTGATGGCTCATCCGCACGGGATGAAACAGACGTTTAGAACGTCTTTTTCTAACAAACATTGGACGCGGTGGACGACGTTCCATCAACAGGTCACAATCTTTCGTATCAGTGACACCCATTCATGCATCCGCCCATTGGTTCATCAGCTTTCTTAACTCTCACATGTATGCCCAGCCATTGGAGATGAATTTTCTAATATGATTTGTATATAAGGGGATACGAGTCAAAATGGAGTATTCATGTCACCCACCAATGTGGTTGACCCCATTGGATAGCTTGTTCTGTGTACTGACAAGCAGGCCATACTCGTAACAATGACCGCTCATTGGTTGTAGTTACCTGCATCAGATGCCTCATTTTCGTGCACTTTTCCGTCTTTTACTCTATTTAGTACTCCATTCTTTTGTTCTAATATTAAAAACTGATGAATTTTAGTATGTTATATTCGTTAACCCACAGATGATCAGCCTTTTTTTGTGCTTCTTTTTATGAAGGTGAGATTGTTCACTGAAAAAAGGCAAGATTTAATTCAAGAATTGAAGTGAAATCAATGATCTTCAAGATTAATCTTAAATGATGTTAGTCTGATTTGAGTCATATAAGACATTAAGATCGAAGAGATGACACTATCTGCCTGCTCCATTTCTGACAATGAAAAAGCTCATGTTAACTTGATGGAATGATCTCTGTTATTGTCAATATGTTGGATATTACAATTCCGTGAAACAATTTTTTCAAATCGCCTACTTAACCAGTTTTGCTGGTAGTTATGGGGGATTGCAATGATTGCTTCTAGGTGCTGTCATTTGTTAGTGTATTATATGCCAGGTTAAAGTTGGTTATATTGTTTGTATATGTACAAATGACTTAGCAAACTTTATTTATTTTTTTCATTTTTGTTCTTTATAGAACTGACACCATGGATGTGATCTGCATCCTGTTTTTAGTAGGAACTGGCTTTTGAATCACTGGAATCAGACCTATGTAGATGTTTTTTTGTGGATTGTAGTAATGAACTAGATAGTTTTGTTAATCAAATATTCTGTATGATTCATCGTCTCCAGCCATGACTGTGAGTTTCATCTGTATCAGCATTCTTTCCATGCTCTCAAGCTCCCCTGTGGACAATGACCGCTATGTGAAGAACTGTCACAATAGTAGATCACCAAAGGAGACAAGATGGTGGTTTCATGATGACAAAGTGTAGATAATGCGCAAGCAATTATCTTTCAGGCCATAAGCTTAGTTAGTAACTTTATTTCAAACTTCATACTGCTTGTTCTTCTGCAGTGCCAGTCTCAAGTGTATTTGGGAATACGCATGTTCCTGGTATTTGTAATGGAGAACAATGTATTTTAGCAAACGAGTCCTTGTTAAGTAGAAAATAATACATTTCTTGGTAAATGGCAGTATCACTCCAATATCCGGATTGGTCATGTTTTTTGAGTTTTCATGATATTGAGCTGTGTTTGGCTATTTGTCCTTGAAGTGCCATTGTCTGCTGTAGACCATTTTGTTAGGAAGATTCATAGCAGTTCTACCTCTGGCGTATAAGATTTCAGGATTAATGTTTTTTTATATAATATCGGCCATGAATGTTGTGAAAAAAATTGATGTTTTTTTAATATAAAAATTGGTCATAATTGATAGTGTTCCAACAAAAAAGTTCAAACATCCATCCGGGTCACTTGGTTTGAGCAATGTCACACATGTTGGTACCAAAATTTTTATCACGAGAGAAAATCTTGCAGTGAGAAAAAATCTTGCAAAAATATTCATCATCATCATCAAGCTTTGCGGATCTTATTTCTCTATTCATATCATTTTTTTACTGCCTTCATACAAGTCTAGAGTGTGGTCTTCTTCCTTTTCTAGTTTCTTCTACTAGTATCACAACCTTTTGCACAAGATTTATATAAAGTCTTTGTGTTGAAACCATCTTAAACAACATTAACTTATTTTCTTTTATTAGCATGACTCCTAGACACATTTTAATATTTGAGGCAAAAATTCAATTAAAGATCCATATTCGGGGCAAAAATCCTATTTGAGATCTTTATTTGGAGCAAAAATCTATATTCGGGGCAAAAATCCAATTTCAAATCCATATTCAGGGCAAAAATTCAATTTCAAATCCATATTCAGGGCAAAAATTCATGATTTTAGATATAATTTCATAATTGAATCCATATTTGGGCAAAAAACCATAATAAACTTGTTAAAACATGTAAAATGGTGGACGAATCGGGTCATACGATCCAAAATAAAGTAATTTGACCCATTATCCATGATTGTTCAAGTTGTTCGCACATCATCATCAAACAACGGACATTTAGAATATAGCATTTGAGTACAATCGAAACAAACGTTGGACTTAGAACAGACGTTACAGAACAAACAAAACCAATGTTCTATTCCGTTCTTTTTGTTCATTTCGTCCAACCCTAGACAAGCCATCAAACAAACCCTTAGGGTCAGAGTTTGGGTCAGATCTTGCCTGATTTGAGTGCAATTGACCAAAAAACATATCTGAATTTGAAAAAATTCATTACTTAAAAACACATCCAACCAGATTGGATTTTGATCCCAATTTGAATTACTGGCCTAGATAGTGATACAAATTCTATCCAATCAGAAAACGATCTTGATTAAACAGATCCAAGCTTGATCTTGATGTGCATTTGGATTAGGCCCGGAAAGCATGCCAAGCCGCTCATGGCTCGATCATGTTCTGCTTGTAAAGTGCTTGTTCAAACTTGTAAACTATGTCATAAGAAACACCATTTTGGTGGTGTCCCCGATGACACAAGCCAACACTTGGATACACACATTGACATACACAAATAACATTTTAATATTCTGTTATTATTTTTAATATTTTATTTTAATAAAAAACATTTTTAACACTAAAATATAAAAAAATAGTTTTTATTGATTGCAAAATTTTGTATCCTCATGTCCTGTTTTTTCAAAAAAAAAAAAAAAAACAAAATTGCAAGTTGAACACCCCCCCCCGTCAAATGTCCTCGTCTCCATGTGTCATTGTGACATAACTCATAGAATAGCCTAGACAAGCTGAATATAAACAACAATAGGTAATCAGCTCAGCTCAACTTGTATAAGCTTCTTAGTAGTAAGAAATATATTTTAGATATATTTACATGTATTATTTTAATCCTACTTATTTCGGCTTAAAAAATTTTAATTTTTTCTATTAAACAAGCTGGCTCAAACTTGACTTGTTTAACTGGAGCTGATTACGAACTCGAACTCTGCTTGGCTCGCCACAAGAATGAACCAAGCTTAAACACCTCAACTTTGCGTAGTAAAGCTCGTTTACCAGCCCAAGTCGGGATCTTTCATTCTGGAAATAATGTGCAGTATCCGATCCGTTTGCAATCCCAACCACAGGTCCACAACTGAATCGGATCGGATCAGGTGATCGAATGGGAAGTCAGGCACTCGATCATGATCACCTGACCCGCTCCTGCTATTCTTCTCTATGCGCATCACCAACTGACGTGTACTTTGAATCGCACGACTCTATTGACATGTGTGGATGATCTTACGGTGCAGCAAATTGCGCTACCTGACCAAACTGGGTCACGTAAAAGTGAAGTTACTATAATACCCCCAATCTTGAATAATTCCTCCGTTTGAGCGTCTGCTTTTACTGTGAAGGCCACGCAAACTATTCAAATCCACAGAAACCAGCCACTAATTCTGTGTCATTTTATTTATTTAACGAGGGTAAACCGGCAGAATATTCTACCCTCCCTCATCTGAAAAAGAAGAGTCCAAAAAAATTTGTGATGTTATCGTCTCGTAAACATGGCGATATTTAAATATATATCGTAATAATATCGGTCAGATATCGGCACACTAAAAAATTGCTGTAAAAGTGGGATCTCTTTCTCTCTCTCTAGAATTAGGGCAAGGGAAGAGAACAGAAGCGGGAGAAGTACTGTACTCAATCCATTAGGGTATACTTGAACCCCCATAAATAATAAATTACCGGGTTCGAGTTTTGTCGGGTAGAAAAAATGAAATTCCAAACTCGGACCCACACAATTTCATAAATTTTTTAATTAAAAATACATGTAAAATACTTGGGTTAGATGTGGTACCCAACAAAAAAAAACTGAGTCTGATCGGGTACCCGACAAAAATATGACCCGAACCCTGCCTGATATTGCATTGATTGGGTTCGAGTTGGCCCGAGTATTATTCAGGTCAACATTTTTCATATTCATACCCGAGAATTCGAGTCCAGGTTGGGTCATGGGTACAAACCCGACCCATTGAGTATGAAGTCTGTGTTTAGGATGCAAAAAGAGATATTTTACTCGTTGATTGGAGCGGTTAGCACATCGTGAAATGCAGCGATATTTTCGTTTAGTAACGGAGTAATATCCTTAAACTAGAGATATTTTGCATTCATATATGAAAGTATCGCTAAAATATCGGCACTCCCTAAAATTAGGGCGAAATTGGAAACTCACACACTCTCTCTAGAATAGAACTAGGGCAAAAGAAAGGAGGCAAAGGGGGGAGAATTGAAGCTGGAGAAGGAAGGTTGTTTTTTTTCCTTCGTCGATGTTGATGGGCGATTGGGTGTGTGTGTGATAGATTCCTCTGTGGTTTCTTCTTCTTCTTCTTGGTCTCTCTGGGTTTGGCGGGATAGGTTTTTTTCCTTCTTTTTTTGGAAGGAGGGAGGATGACCGGAAAATCGTCGGAGAAGGAGCTCCTGAGCCTATTCGAAGATGCGAAGAAGGCGGCCGATCTCGCCGCCTCCAGCAGGGCGTCGGAGGAGGTCGAGGAGGCGCGGTGCCTCGACGCGCTCCGCCTACTCCGGGAGTTTCCCGTCACCATGTCGATCCTCATCTCCACCCAGGCAAGGCTCTTTCTTTTCCCCCCACCACGCTCTTCTTCTTCTCGAAGTTTCTAGATTCTTTTTTCTTGGTGTAAAGAATGAGCACTCATCGAAAATTCCTTTCCTTTTCTTGCTCCTTGCTTTTGTTCCGAGTTGATCGGCGAGTTTTGTTTTTGGACTTCCACTATATTCGAGATGATTCTGACCTTCTGTCCAGTGTTCTCGATCCTTTTTAGGGTTTTTCTTATCGTTTGACCTTCGTGTCGATGTTTAGAGTGGGAAAGATGGGTTATTCTTGTGATTTCGCATTGCTTTGTGGTCTACACTGTTGAAATATTTCTCGTATTTTTATTCTTCTTGCTCAATATGGGAAAAAGAACCATTCTTTGGACAGACGTTCCCTTTAACCCGGGATCTTTGAACTGTTTTGTGGTGATTTGAAAAGAGTAAATTTTTGTCAAATGTGTGTTTGCTATCGTTCTTATTTGGACTTTTTATCCAAGCAACTTTGGTTCAAGGAATAGGAACTGTACTCGACAGAATGAGCAATTTTCCATTGTTAACTGTACAAAACATGGAATCACGACCCTTCAAAAGATGAAGAAAGGACGTTTTGGTTGTCAATTAAAATGCCTTTTTTCCTGATTTTATGAATTTGGATGATGTGGACTTGGAGAAAAATGCAAATGTGCTGGAATTGGCTTCCAGTTTCATGGATGTTCAGGCCATTATTTAATTTCTTGTAAAATTTCTACTTGTCATTGCATATGGTCTTTTTGCGCCTTTCTTAATCTTATTCTCTCAAATGTTGAAATTAGACCTTGAGAATTTTGGTTTTCCTTTTGATAGTCGAGCTAGGAGGTTGCCTACTGTTGTATTTGAACTTGAGTCCCCTCTATCCTTTAGCTTTACATAGGTATGTTTGCTGTCCACTGTATTTGAAGGAGGAATTTTCAGTTAATGTGAAGGATTGCTACCACGAAATCCATCACCTTCTTTTTCTTTAGATACAAGTGAGGTGAATGCTATCTTTTTTAAGTAAACCTTAGTTCCCTTGGAGATGCCCTTTTTCACGATCGTAAGTTGTGGGAGAAAAGAGGTATGGAAATGTGGAAGGTGATGGAAATTGGATTCTTGATTTTGGGACTAATTGTGTATGAGAACCAGAGCACTGCAGACTTCTCTTATTATAGCCTTAGCTTCCGTGGAAATAGCTTCAACATGGGGCGCCTGTTTAAAGTTCTTATTATTGATCAAGTGTCGATGTATCTTTTGGTAGGACTGGAATTTTGAATTTAGGTGGCTGATTGCAACAAGTGGGAAATAAGAGTTGCCAAGGTTTACTTCCCTCCTCTGCATCTTTAGAATGCAGTGATTGGATGTAGTAGATTAATGTTGGTCTTGTACTGGTCTCTGCCTGATCTAAGGTTAGGAACATTGGGCTAAACACTGTATTACTGAAGCCTGTCGAATCGTGTTGCTGATTGTGCAGGTTTTCACTACACATGCTTGAGACAAAGATGAAATAATGCTACGTAGTTGAATTCCCCCTTTTTCCTTTGTTTTAGTTTTCCGTTACCGTCTCTAGATTTGGTGCTCAAATTAGCTAGATATTTGTTTCCGCTGTTATCAGTAATTTTTTGTACCGAGAAATTGAGCACTTTCTTTCATTTTTGTGTGAATATTATTTCAGAAGGGCACTACAATATAGAATCTAGATAGTTCTTCAGTCTCAGCTTGATCAGAGCCTCTTGTTTTAACTGCATAATTATGTATTTTTGTCTGGAGGTAAGCATTTCTTGCATACATCACGTATAGTTTTTTATATTTGGCCTGTTACACTTGTTAGATATACCGTCTTCTGGTTGAAGGGGTACTAGCATCATTCTTTTGATTCGAGAGGTTGCTGTTGTTCCATGAATTTATGGGTTTTTTTTATAATTTCAGGTGGGAAAGCGTCTTCGCGGTCTGACTAAACATCCTAGGCCAAGGATCCAATCCAAGGCTTCAGATTTGATTGAGCTGTGGAAAAATGTAGTCATGGAGGAAACAGCCAAGAACAATAAGAAAAATAACAGCTCAGGAGATAAGAATTCAATGAAGGTTGATGTCAAGTCTGAAAAGGTAGAGGTTGTGAAGGCGGAAAATAAAAAGTCTGAGAACATCACCATGAAGGCCGAGTCTGCAAAGTTTGAAAAGCTTCCAAAAACGGAAAATGTGAAGGCCGAGAAGTTGCAGCAGGCTGAACATGTCAAAGTTGAAAAAGTTGCGAAGGAAGAGAAGAAGCCAGTCAATAACAAGAAACCAGGTTCTTCTTCTATCGTCCCTCCTAAGCTTTCAGCCATGGTAAAATGCAATGATGCTGTGCGTGATAAGCTCCGTGAACTCCTTGCTGAGGCTTTCACAAAAGTTGCAAGTGAAGCTGATGAGGATGACATTGATGAAGTGAACTCATGCGATCCTATTCGCGTAGCTGTTACCGTGGAATCTGTGATGTTTGAGAAGTTAGGTCGCTCGAATGGTGCCCAGAAGTTCAAGTATAGATCCATAATGTTCAATCTGAAGGACGCCAACAATCCGGATCTGCGAAGAAAGGTTCTTCTTGGAGAAGTGAACCCGGAAAAACTTATTACAATGACGCCGGAAGAAATGGCTAGTGATAAAAGGAAGCAAGAGAATAAACAGATCAAAGACAAAGCACTCTTTGAATGCGAGCGAGGGGGACCGGCAAAGGCTACTACCGATCAATTCAAATGTGGACGGTGCGGCCAGCGAAAGACAACCTACTATCAATTGCAAACTCGGAGTGCAGATGAGCCCATGACCACATTTGTAACGTGTGTAAACTGCAACAATCACTGGAAATTTTGTTGATTTATTATGATGAATTTGCAAGCCATTGTTAACAGACTGGTGTTAGTTGAGTGTTTTTTCAATTTTGTTGCATTGCAATTATGGTTGAACGTCTGAGGCCTCGTTTTCCTAGCTCTTTGGGTTATCTATATTTACGTGAATCTCTTTATCAGCATTTAGCTTTCTCAGTCTTTAACTCTGTACTGAAAGATCTGCCTTTTTAACAAGACAATGCATAATGGTCAGTCGCAAGAACCAAAGTCTCATCACTTGGGATAAGGACCTTTTTTTTGCTGGGTTATGGAAATGATGCAATGGAATCAGCTGGAACTGACTATTTTTAGCACTGGATAGATAGGCTTCTGACTTATCTCAAGTGGATGTATCAATAAAATTTATCTTAACGGTCAAGCTTTGTGGTATACAGACCATTAAGCTAGACAATTGCCTCTATAACTATAACTGGCAGGTTACACATCCAACAGCTAGACAAATTGGAGGCGGAGTAAACAGAATCAGGAAATTGGTAGATGGTTGGGCCAAGGGGTTAATGTAGGGATGAACTGACTGGTCTTCGTAGGAGGCATTTGATTCAACATGACGATGCTGCATGGGGCCCACATGCGCCCACTCAAACACAAAAATCATGGACGGCCGGGACAGTGCATCATTTTTTTTGACAGGCAATAAAAAACTTATTCACAGACATCCTGCGGACACCATTCTGCTGTCCCATGCTGTTCTTCCCTCCCCCATCAAACAATGGAGGACAGAACACGTGGACACTTGAAAAAAAGGTCCTGTCCAGGGCCGTTGGCAGAGCGGACAAGACACTGTGTCACTGTCCTCCTGTCCTTGAATCAAACGCCCCCTTGGGGATTTTCAGGAATAAAGGTAGGAAAGTCTGGTATTTGGCAACTACTTTCTGAAATTGTTCTCTTCAATCACCTCCATTTGAGGGTCGATTGTTATCTCAAATAGAAGTGCAAATAACCAGTAATCATTAGAAAACCTATGTTGAGTAATGAGCAAAACCCCATAGAAAGTACATGTACAGGAATTAAGCATGGAATGCTATAGATAAAGAGAATTATGGCTTCCGTTAACTGTTGCCCAGCAGAACAGTGGTTCATTTTGCAATCTGTCTGCCAAAACTGCATTTGGGAATAGTGATAGGATAACCAAGAACAGAAATGCATGGTAAGACAGATCTATGCAAGACCCAAGGGGTTTGGCATAGTGGGATGGGGCCTAGGCCGCTTGAGTGGCAGTCTAGGTTCAAATCCCATAGGCATCATCTCCTGCGTAAACCGAAGCTTGGTGACTCCCTGGGATCAAGGGGTAAGCCCTCGAAGTTCTACATTGACAGGACAGCAACCTAAGTATGGCAGGCCGTGACTAGGAGGTCTCTGTGCTTTGGGCGGTTTCTCAGAGTAAAATATTAAAAAGAAAAAGACAGATCTATGCAGGCACTATATGGCCAAAAGAAGTGAAATATTGAGAACAAGTTGCCAATTTCTCTTGTTGATACATAATTTTATCTTAGAGAATCTACCTCAAAATATTGGTCACAGGTATCAATAAGTTCCATGGCTCAATTCAAGGCTGGCTAGGACAAATCCAAATGGTGGCTGGATCACAAGGATCAACTGCAATGTAAATGTGCAAAAGAAATGTGCTGCCCCATCTCCTCGGATGACACCCTTCTGATTCATACTGTGGGACTCAGAAAGCTTGGCCGGTCCCGACTGAATAGGACCGATCAGGTGCAATCACATTGCACAAAACCAATATGCTGCTGCACCGGACTACCACTTATCTTTCCAGTACAGTTTTATGAACTATGGGTCCTTACAGCTGATGGGTGGTGGTCAGGAGCAGAACATTGGTTTTGTGCAATGTGATTGCACCTGATCCTGCCTCGAATCCGACAGGTGTTATGAAAGAAGATGGGCCAGCACACTTTTTTGTGCAATTACACTGCACTGGATCCGTGCTTGAATCCCACTCTGCACTCACATTTTTCCAAGAAACAGGGCAAGACTGCAATTTCTTTCGGTGCAGTCTCCATGGATGTGAACCAACAGGGCATGGTTTGCTCTGAGCTGTTGTTTCCTTTAAAAGTCTAACCCCTTAAAAGCTTCATTTGATGAGCAAGCTTGGGGGTGGGGGGGATAATCCCTGTGGAATTCGAACCTGAGACCCTTCAAGTTATGATAGTTCCACGACGTAATCATCCAGCTATTTCATTTTACCCTAACAATTTCAGCCTTTTTTTTTGAATTTTAAAAGCCAATAGTAGGTTTACATACTAAGAAATCATTTGCAAAAACTTGTTTTTTCTCGAAACGCTCATTTACAAAAAGTTGTTTTTTCTCGAAACGCTCATTTGCAAAAAGTTATTCAATATTGACAATCCTCCAACTTTTCATCCTTTTCATGACCATAATTCTAGTGATTAAAGAAAATAAAAACAAAGGGAACATGCATATATATCATTAACATAATGCCTTAATTTATGACTAGACAAATGGAAAAATAATTTTACGTTCTTCAAGATCTGAAGATTATGCAAAAAATCATTGCACTAATCTGTATAGAAAAAAATCATTGCAAGAAATGTAGGATAATTCAATCTTCAAGTGAAGGCAGAAAAAAAAAAAGGAAAAAGAAAACTAGTTATCTATACAACTTTATCAGCCTTTAGCATCTCTCCAGGTGCTTCAATTGCCGCCACAGCTTTTTCTGCGGTTTCTAGTTCTACCTAAAAAAAGAAGAGACTGATTATTTTATACAAAAATGAACGAGAAACTCTACAAACTTCAGGCCATAGTGGACAGGAAATTACGAACAGTAATCATGCTGCTTCAAAGAGCCTATAAAGGCTTCCCTCAACGAGGGATGCTTCACTTCAGTAGCATATTCAAGCTCATAATTTGTCTATAATGAAGAATTGATGCAAATCGAAAGCTCGATTTACAAAGAAACAACCAAGTTATGCTGTTCCTATTACGCTAACAAAGCAAAATTAATGAAAAATAAACAAATAACTGATGCATAAAATTAAAGAAAATACTCATGATCTCAGTCATCAAGCTCTCTCTCAAAAATCCCATAACAAGTATTTATAGCACGAAAAGAAACCCCAACAATCCGAATAGGAAAGCAAACTCAAAAATAAAATCCAAATCCTAAATACTAACAACTGATCCAATTGGATCTTGAATGTCATCACCCTGTGTTGTTGTTGTTGTTCTTGCTTGTTTAACTTGGATCCAATTTCGGATCCATTACTGCATCAAGAATTTAAAGATACTCGAAGACACAATAGCATGGAATTGGGAATACTTCACTTGTACGTGAAAGACTCCCCCAAAAAATGAGTCTCTCTCTATGGGGGCTGTTTGTTACACGCCCCGCCATGGGAAAGCGGGTTTTTGACATCCACCCATGGGAAATCACTTCCTCGGGGATGCCATTTTCATATAAAACTTGAGCCCCACACGGTACACACCCACCATCCACAAGGCCCCCTTTGCTTCAGGCCCCCGTGAGAAAGGGCCCCCCTTTTATACGAAAGTGAGCCTCTTTTGTATGAAAGGGGGTGAAACAAACACCCGGAGCTGTTTGTTGCATCCCCCATCCAAGGGAAATCATTTTCCCTTGAAAATGATGCTGTCCAGGGAAAGTGCTTCTCCATGGGAGGAGTTGTGAACTCATTTTGACAAGAAAATTGTTTTTTAGCATTTAGTATATGTGTCCCGCCACATATTTCTCATAGAGATGTTTGTTTCACCCCTCCTAGGAAACAGACCTTCCTATGAAAGAGCGCCTCTCTAGTAGGAAAGGGCATGAAACAAATGCTCGATCACCAAGAGTTGACTGCAAAATAGCCAAAACAAATGAATTCAAGAAGCATTTAAATTGAAGCACCATTAATCTATAGAAAGCTTTATCCTATATAGATCATTGAAGGCAATGCAAATATCTTGAATTCATTGAAGAAAGAGTCGCCGTGTCAAACTCAAATGCATTATTTAGGAACCAATTCAGCATCCTTGGTGACTTCATAATGGTCGAATTCCAGAGTTTTGGAGGGACAGGGCACATGGATCATCTCAGTTTAGTACGACTCTGGCATGGCTAATGCACTCGATCAACTTGTGCGAGTCCGGGAGAAGTAAATTCAATGAGCAATTTAAGTCCCTTTCTCTATAAATAGAGACCATTTTTTTCTTTTGGATTAATAACTCGAAGAAACCACACCTGGCACGAAGACCTTGTCGTGCTGGCTCAGCCTTCCATATCCACAGTAGGTGTGCCGGCAATGGAAACAATAATTTGGGCCTTCACTAGTTTCACTTGCCAAATGATCTTCACCCTTTTAAACATGGAATAACTTATTCTTCATGAATAAGGGCTATATTTTTACATGGAAAAACTAATGCATTTTGAGAGAGAGAGAGAGAGAGAGAGAGAGAGAGAGAGAGAGAGAGAGAGAGAGAGAGAGAGAGAGAGAGAGAGAGAGAGAGAGAGAGAGAGAGAGTTACTAGGCATATTGCACACACCTGAAATAGACGTTCTCGCTTTGTTTTTGATTGTTGCTTCTCTCTAAGTGACTCGACTGGTTGGAAATTCTAAAACACCGAACAAAAAGAAAGATGAACAGATGAAACTCAGAAGCTAAATGGCAAATGGACTATGGCTACTGGATTTTTTTTCTAAAACAGAACAAGAAAATGAACTGATGAATTAATTCTTACTCACAATGCAAGTCTTGAATTCCATCAATCTTAGCAAATTCTCGAGCTCCATTTCTAATTTCGCTTGAGCCTTCCCCATCATTTTGAGCTCCTCTTCCATCCTCTTCATTGCCCGATCCCTCGCTGCCAACAGATCCTCTGTTTTCACCTTCTCTGAGAGAAGGCGGTCACCTCTCTGCCTAATGACCTTCAATTCATCTGCAAGGGACCCATCCATCTCATTTTTCACCACAAATTCTACTTTTTCTGATTCCACCTTCGGAACCATTTCCCGAATTTCCTTCTCTCCAGACAGTGGAATAGTTATCCATCTATCGTTTGCACTCCTGTTTTCGGCGAGAACTACCAGCAATGCATCCATCCGTTTCTTCGACCGGAAATCCTTCCCAGAAGATCCGATCACCGGACCCATCTGCTGGTTTTCCTTGTCGGGAGTTCTGGCAATGGGAATCGTGATCCATTTGTCGTCAGTATCCCGGTTTCCGGCAAGGTTGCCCTTGTTGGTAGCCTGAATATTCTTCGGGGTCAATGGCTTCCGGTGGATTTTCAGTCGGGAAGTATCTGATGGGGTGATGGGAGATCTGGTTGAGGCCATGTTTTGTGTGAAGAGATGAAGACAGAACGATGGGTTCTCGTGAAGCTCAATGGCTCTCTAACTTGACACTGCTGGGAGTTTGAAACGCAGGGGCGGTAACGGCTACTTTTTTATATTTGAATTTTATTAATACTTTTGAAGTAGATTTTGAATTCCGATGTCTTAGATCATTTATGCCAGATTGTGGGGTTGCAACAGGTTGGATCTGGGTCCATTCTCACCATCAATTATTAACCTCTTGGTTTAGAGTGGACCATGAATACATGGATCCGGATCTTGGAATGAATCCAAATATTTGTATGGAATTTACTATGGCTATTGGATACGGATACTCACTACAAACAAAAAGATTATTTGATATGAAAACGGGTTAGACATAAATCTCATATTAATCTCTCTCTCTCTCTCTCTCTCTCTCTCTTGTGTCAACTCATAGGATCTGAAATCTCAATCTCCTTGGATGCAAGTAAGGTCAGAGACATAAATCTCATATATTTAAAGATTTCAAAGACATTAAGAAAGAGTGGACATTATAAAAACATGCATAAAAAAACATAAAGTAAAAGGTTTCTTTCAGATTTTGCAGTTAAAAACGTACATATCAGGATAAGATTGCACCATATTCATTTAGACAATAAAATCGTAATATTTTTCACAAATTTATCTATGAATGCTTAGGTTCACAAAAAGGCATTTTTGTTTTTTGGTTTTTTGATAAGAACCAAATATTATTTTCGTGATATTCTTGAAAATATCGTGAACTTTGTCACTGTGGTAGGGAACATAATAACAATATGTAGCGCATCCACATCCACATCCACCTCATCTAAGATACAATATGGATCATACCAACCCAATCGGACGCATCTTCAGCCTCCCTGTTGGAGAGAATTGGGTCCGTGCTAAATGGGTTTTTTCTGCTTTTCTGGTATTTTTTCCCAGTTCTGACCCCAAAAATGTATTGAGCATGGTCGATTTACGAGGAATCCACAACTGTATCATTTGTTTTCCATGAAAAAATGATATTTGAAGCCTAAAAAAGGTTACAAAGATTTTGAACTGTTGATTTTTGGAACGTTATAAAAACCCACCCATGTGTCACAATCGAACACTTCAAGAGCGCTGATCCCTATAAAACCAAGTACATAGATCACATCAGTACGGTCAGAATTTAAAAATAAAATAAACCTGATCTCACATTTCATTTAGCATAGACCCATTATTCATAAGTTGGATATCCTACTGAACCAAATCCACCTAGACAGGTGCCAACGGGGACCCATTAAAGTATGGTCCGGTTCTTGGTCGTGTAATCTCTATAGGATTCAGGTATGATTTCTTTTATGATGGGTTTGATTGAACCCAGATCCGAACCAAATACCAGTATCTCAATCAGGTCTGGGTCTGCTTTCACCTGCATCCAAACCAAACCCGACCCATTGACACCGCTAAATCAAGGCATCATGTGGTGCCTGAGACAAGGGTGCCCTACCCTGCAACCCGCGCTCCACGCACTGGTAGGTGTATCTGTCCCACATGAATGAACCAGACGTGACATTGCATGTGAGGGGCGCGTTCCTCGGTGGGGTTGGGGAGCCTTAAAAGTAAGTTGTAATGTAGAGAAAGACCACCAGATATTTATATCCCAATTTTAATAAAGAAAGGGTTGAAATCTTCACTCTCATAAAATAAAAATAAGTTTTGTATTACTTTTTATTATAGATTAGGTATATTTTAAAGAGATCAATAAAAAGTTTGATACATAAATTTAACTTAAGTACATTGCTTAATCAAAATAGTATATTTCTTAAATTTTAAAAAATGTGGCTTTCTTAAATTTTGAACCGTGAGTCAAGAGGACAGGTGTGTGCATGTAAAATACCAAATAACTTTTTTTTTTCTTTTTTGCTAATCCAATCCATGTAAAAACTTCATCAACAACCGTGCATTGGCAGGTAGGGCTGGGAACGAGATGAGCTCACGGCTTGGCTCATGTTTGGCTCTTAAATAGTTTGTTGAAACTCTTGAAATAGGCTTGACGTCGAACATGAACAACCAATGTTCATCTTGGCTTGGATCGTATAGACTCGTTTATTAATACAACAACAACAACTACGCCTTCATCCCAAAACAATTGGGGTCAGCGATATGAACCAAAAAAGAAAATCATTCTAGGTCTTCCACATGAATCCTTCTCCTCCAATCAATTCTATCCAATGCCATGTCCTCGGTGAGGTTCAAAGCATTCATATCCTTTCTTGTCATCTTCATCCAAGTCTTATTAAGCCTACCCCAACCTCTTTTAACTAATATATTTTTTCATCCTTCTAACTGGAGCATCGCCTACTTTCTTATTAATAATAAATATATTTGACATATATTTTATATCATAAAACTTGGGCTTGCTTTAATAGGTTTAGGGTCTAAAATTTTGTTTTTTTTAACTTAAGTTTTTTTTTTTTTTTTTTTATAAATGAGCGTGCACATGTTCATCTCGTTTAGCCTGAGCTTTTCATGAGCTCAAGCTCGGCTCAGCTCAGCTCGACACAAGAAAAGAGCCAAGCTTGAACATCGTTTGTCTCGTTTACTAGCCCTATTAGCAAGCCTCCAATTGGTAAAACCTTTGAAATCTTTCCTACAGGAAAGCCGACCCAGGTTCGACCCAAGGAATGCCCTCCATGGATTTCAAACAAAGAAATGGCCATCAACTTGGTGACATTTTCAAATCGCCTTTAGGCCCTTTACCACGGAGGACCATCTCCATGATGGTTGCTATAGAGTTGCCCTGTCGACAGCTTCTACAAATGGAGGGAGCAAACACCAAGACAAACAAAAGGGATCTCTGGCATACCATCAAATATTGCATTGCCAATATCCCTTGCATGCAAGAGATGGGACAACTTCAATATTACTATTCAATTCAAAATAACCATGGTTCTATGTGGAGTACTTTTTGGCTTTTGGTAGGGGTGGGGTATCTTTAACACTCATTTCTTCCTGCAAGCCATTGGAAAACTTCTTTGTTTTTAGTACTAAAAGTCACCAAAGGAATGAGTTTCTTCAGTGAAAGATACTTTAACAAGTCCCAATGTATCACTAAACGCTTTTAAAACTTGAAATTCAGATGTCCAAAGACTCTCCACAGAAGAACAACTATTGATACCAAGAATATTCTGAGGCTAATAACTTAATCCTATTGGCTTTGGACTTGGGTTTACATTCTATTTGGGACTGTAAGGGGTCGTTTGGTTTGCAGACAGCCATGGACAAGGACACCATGTCCTGTCCTGTTCACAAACAGCCCTGGACAAGGACACTTTGGGATGCACGGGTAACTAGTTATATATATAGTAATGGGTAGGTGCTAAATGAGTTTTTAAGTTTTTTTTTTGTTTTTTTTTTTAAATTCTGACCATACAAATGTGATCTATGTACTTGATTTTATAAGGATCAGCTATTGAAGTGTTCCATTCCGACACACGGTTGGGTTTTTATAGCATTCAAAAAATCAACGGTCCAAAATCTTTGTAAAATTTGGAGGCTCCAAATATCATTTTTTTCATTGAAAACACATGATCCAGGTGTAGATTCTTGGTAAATCGACCATGCCCAACACATTTATGGGGTCCGAACTGCGAAAAACACCAGAAGAGTAGAAAAACTCATTTAACGCATATCATTTTAACATATTTGGTTTAGCGCGTACCCATTTCTCTCTCTCTCTCTCTATATATATATATATAAAAGA
The DNA here is from genome assembly GCF_984573655.1 of Nuphar pumila. Lineage (NCBI taxonomy): Eukaryota > Viridiplantae > Streptophyta > Magnoliopsida > Nymphaeales > Nymphaeaceae > Nuphar > Nuphar pumila. The sequence continues at coordinate 40,473,763 of NC_143260.1, forward strand.
AATTTTCGGTATATATATGTCTTACCAAATAGAAAACATACCAACCCTACACTAAGAAAATTTCGGTATTTTTTCAAAATTCTGACCTTACAGATGTGTCGAACATGATTGATTTATGAAAAATTGACACTTGTATCATGCATGTTGGATGAAAAATGGTATTCAAAGCCACAAAAAATTATAAAAATTATACACTGTTGATTTATTAACCTTATAAAAACCTATATGCATCCTAATCAAATTATCCCAAGTGTCAACTTCTAGTAAATTAATTACGTTGAACACATCTCTAAGGTCAGAATTTCTAAAAAACACCAAAAATTGATGGTCCCAAGCAATCGGGTACCATCTGGTAGATAGCTTCCCACTATATATATATATATATATATATATATATATATAATTATCGTTCCTAACAAAAAAATCGTAATAGTATCATGAAATTTTATATATCGTCTTTTGCGGTTAAGTTCAGTTTTATTTTTTGTAAACAAAAACCAAAGTAATCACTTTCTTATGCAATTTGTGGACGAGCCAGCCTAAGCTCTAGGATGCACACGAGCCAGCCTAAGCTCAAATAAAAAAATAGCTGTTTAAGCTCGGCTTAAATGCTTTTGAATAAAATCAGCACGGCTCGAGCCTAGCATTTTTTATTTTATTTTTTTTAACGGTATTGAAAATAGTAGGAATCGAACTACCCACTTCCTCAATAAAAGGTAAAATCATTAACTATCCGATCGCGGCAATTTGAAGTGTTAGACTTGCAAATATAAATTATACATATACTATATTTGGTGCATTTACACAAGCTAAGCTTAATCGGGCTTAATGGAGCTCAATCGAGTTTGATTGCCTGATCAAGCTGGACTCGTATATCAACCAGAACGAGTTAGAGCTGAGCTTAATGTGCTTGATCCCATATCAGTGTCCCTTTTGGAGATGGATTGTTGTTGATGCTATCCTTCTCAAAAGTGCATGACATTTATCAGAGAGAGCATCCTCTACGGTGGAGTAGCACTTGTAATCTGTGTTGGTCTGAAGTTGAACCATTATCTAGCAAACATGTGAGTTGGCCTGTTGGACCTGGCTAGGCTTGGATTCAATGAAAGAAGTGGATCAACAATCAAGACCAACATCCAACTTCCCGTTGTTATCCCTTCAGTTAGCTCAGAAAGCCACCTCACTTGTCCTCAGCTATCGTGTGGTCTAGGGTTGTGCATTCAAACTTTTTAACAGATTAGCTTTCACTGTTACAACATGATGCACTCGTTTCACCAAATTTCACCTTCCATCTTTTCTCCTTTTTGTTGTTACCGATAATCCTGGAGCAAATATTAACAGTTAACTGCTCAGTGTCTGATTTATATGTATAAATAGAAAGATTTGCATCTTTATTTAGACTTTACAAAAAAAAAAATCTTAACGTCTGCACCATTCTCTTTGTTTGCTGCATTGATTGTGGTTGCTTTTTCTTATGATCCAAGCATAACCAAACCATGTTAAAGAGGATGACACCGATAGGATCAAGAACAATAACAGTATATGGAATCCTGTAGGGCAAACATGTTTCTGTTGTTGTCTTTTACCTTAGGCTTACAGTAGCAATTAATGTCATTGCACTAATTTCCTGGTGTCCTGGATAGTTTGGGATGGCTGTTGGCATCTGGGCATACCAGGGGCATAGACAGAGCACAAATGTGCACATCATGGCATTAGACCTCCTAGTGAGAGGTATTCCTTTGACACTGAAAGAGAAGCAAACAATGCGGGACCTCTTGACACCACCCGGCATTCTGAGAAGAAAGTGATGGCAGCTGTTCAACCGTGGAACATAAGACAGCAGCTATGGGTGTGCTCACATCCTAAGTGTCAGTAAACAATGCTTTGACCTGCGGATGTATCTAAGAAACAAATACTAGAAAAATCAAAAGGAGAAAACAGTACACACGAAGAACAAAAATTTTACGTAGTTACGTTCATGACCACACTGAGAACTATTCTGTATTGATTGAGGTACCCAAAACAGAGGAGGATACAACAAGAAAACTACAAGAGCTGTAGTTTGATCTTACAAAGATTTTAGCATAAAATTACAGAACTACAATCCGCAAAAACTAAAGATTTATATCCAAGGAACAGGCTCTACACCCCCTCAAACACTAAGTATGTGTATTTGTGCTGTAAAATTTCTTAAATCGACTGTTTGGGAGCGGTTAAAAAAGTTTCTAGCTGGTCCACTTCATTAGTAGTATGACTTAATGATCTTGTTTTGAGTGTATTTTCAGATGAAATGCAGCATTAATGTCACGCAGTCATGCCATCAGTTTCTTCCCTTGGCTTGCAGGGAACTTTTTAACTCAATTTTGGAGTCTTTGAGCATCCTAAAGTATGAAAGAAGACCGAGAAGCAAATGGATTCAAATTAGTTAAAATATTGTACATGAGTTTCTTTGAAGCTTGGCCGAGAGTGGGGTAGTCTCTGTTTTGGTGAGCTCGGTTCTGACCAACTTGCTAATTGCTATGGGGTGCTATGGACCATGTGGAATTGGACTGACTGATTCCTTCCAAAAATTTACTAAAACAAAAAATTTGAATTTAATGTCGAGTTAAGTAACCTCTTAGGTTGCATGAATCAATCAATCAGATCATGGAAAGTTTTTATCAAGAATTTGGATGAATGTGGACTGCAATTTGTTGTCCATGTGGTGTTGGACATAACGGATTTGGGTCCAACCCATTGGGTGACTCGGTTTGACTACACAATGGAGTGTTAGTGGGTGGGAGTTACACGAATGTGAAGGAGAGACCACATTCACGTAAGTGCTTCTTTCCCCCATTATATAAGTGGGGTAGGCTACCATGAAAATGATGAGAAATTCATAGCTATTAGGCTACCTCATATACCACATCAAGTTTATGTGGTATAGGGTCCTGCTCACCGTCGACCTTACGCTTGGGCTCATTTTGGGCGTCGACCGGTTGAGGAGAACGCCAAGCACATTTGCACATCATGACGTCTTTAGGTACACTGTTTCTGTATTTGATATTACAGGAAGCACCATCATTGGGTTATGGGCCCACCAACCCTCAGTCTCTCTAGCAACAACAGACCCCCATCAGGCCCGACGGTAGAGGGGAAACTACAGAGAAAAGGGGCAAGACCACGCCAGATCCAGTTTTGGATCGGGTCAGACCCGGATCCTATTTGGATCGTGTCAGATCCAGATACAACTTTGGACCGGGTCGATCCATAACAGGGTCCAGATACTATTTACATCTGAACCAGATCAGGGACTGATACAACCCATTTCAGGACCGATTTAGAGCCATTTTGACTGGTTCCTTTCAGTTTTTCACCGGTTTCGAGATGCAAAGACCCTATTTTCATAGATATATGAAGATACATGAATTTTGACATTATGTTATAGGGTTTTATAAACTTTTGTTCATACTTGGTACTGGTTCATAAAGGTTCAGAACCAGTTTAGACCTTTTGATGACCAGTTTGAGGCCATTTCAGACCGGTTCAGGGTGTTTTCAAACCGGTTTCTGCTTGAGGACTCTGAGTTTTACCTATATGAGCATGTTTTTGTTATTTTTCACACTTTATAAAGTTTTTATTATAAAGAATGCATGACTTATGCATATTAATTCATGTGTTTTATGTTGGTTAAGTTATGCACGATGATTTTAAGCATGAATTATGACTAAATTCAAGACATTTTATTATCAAATTAGTTTATGCATATAAGTTGAAGCATGAACTTATATTTTGTCATGAATATACATGCATTTACATGTGTGCATGAGCATACTCCATAATACAAATATGTTTTCGGTAAAAGATCTTGATTGACCGATTGTTATAATCATCAAAGTGATCTGAGTTGTGTTGATTAAGAAATCTTTAGACCATATTAAGATTCATTATTATGATTGTGTGTGAGTTTATGAAACATCGATTCTACCCAAAGGTAGGTCGTTGTGTTCTAAATTTACACAGAGTGTAATAGTAGATGTGTTTTTCAACCCATGAAGTATATTCGTACTTGAAGGTACAATGCTGAATTGCCTCTGGTTACACGATCTGCTGGTTTCACCAACTAAAGTCAATTCCTTGAGAATTGAAGAGACGAAACAACTATGAGTATTATTGTTTTTACCAAAGTGAAACAATAATGGCACAACTATGCTTGTCTCAAAAAAGGTAAAAATAAAGGGTCTCACTTTTACCTTCTTATCACGAGTCTCGTCTGAGTAATAATAGTAATGTCTCTTTATTTTTATTCCTTGTTGTATCATGTTCCTTTCTTATCGATGGTTCTACTAATATCTCTCTTCTAGACAGATCAAATTTTTCTCATTGTAAAAAAATTATGTTATTTACTTTGGGATATATGGATCTAGATCTGGCCCTTAGAATTGATGAACCTCCCGCTCTTACAGAGCAAAGTAGAGCCGATCAGAAGGCTGTCTCTAAGAAGTAGGAGCGCTTAAACAGACTTAGCCTGTTGCTTTTGCAATCTTGAGTGGCTAAGAATATTTGAGCCATTATTCCTCACTACAGGACAATGAAAGATTTTTTGAGAGCCATTGAGGCTCAATTTGTCACTTCTAATAAGGCAATGGCCAGTACACTCATGTCCAAATTAGTGTCTATAAAATATTCCGGTGATAGTCACATCCAATAGTACATTTTGAAAATGAGAAATATTGCATCTCAACTGAATGACATGAATTTTGCCATCTCTGACTCCTTGGTCCATCTGATCTTAACCTCGTTACCTATTGAGTACGAAACCTTCAAAATCTCCTATAACATACATAATGATGAGTGATCTTTTAATGACCTCTTGGCCAAGTGTGAAGAAGAAGAAGAGAGATTGAAGAGTGAGAGGGTGCCATGTGCACATATGGCCTCTCATAAGAATAAACAAGGGTCAAGGCCAAAGAAAAGTTCATTCAAGAAGAAGAATCACAAGAAGGTTGCTAGGGAGAGCTCAAACTCTCAGGCAAAAGCTAAATCCCAGTCAGAAGGCTCTTCTATAAAGTGTTTCTTCTGCAAGAAGAAGGGACATAAGAAGGACTATTTGAAGTATAAGAAGTTGCTCGAAAATAAAGGTAATGAGTCATTTATTTTTCATGAGTGCAATTTAATTCATGTTCCATTGCATAGTTGGTAGTTTGATTTTGGTGTTACGATACACATTGCCAACTCTTTGCAGACATTTCTTAAAAAGCGGAAACCAACATAGCATGAAAGAAGCATCTGTTCAGGAAATAAGATGCATTCACATGTCAAGAACGTTGAGACCTGCAAAATTATGGTGGAGTCGAGATTCATATTAAATTTGGTCGATACATTCTATGTTCCATCCTATAGTGAGAACATGATTTTAATTTCAAAACTTGATAAGTTTGGATTTGTATTTAAATTTGAAAATTCCAAGCTTATTATTATGAAAAATTCAATAAATATAAGTTATGTATATATGTGTAATGATTTGTATCGATTAAGAACCAAATTCTAAATTCAAGAATCTCACTCCATTGAGAACACAATGATTGATAATAAACGTGACCTAAAGGATGATCAATCCTATCTGTTTTGGCATAGAAGGTTAAGACATATATCGAAATAGAAAGTCTAAAGACTCGTGAATGAGGAAATCTTTGGATCCCTTGATTTCACGAATATGGAGCCATATGTTGACTGCATAAAGGCTAAAAAGTCTAACACGTATAAGAAAGATGCCAAACACAATAATGAAAAGTTGAAGATAGTGCATACAGATGTTTGCAGCCCTTTTTCACCGTGTTATACGGGTGAAAAGTATTTTGTTAACTTTATAGACGATTACTCACGGTATATGTATCTCTACTTATTATTTGAAAAATCAGAAGTCTTTCGGGTTTTTAAGGACTTCAAGAAAGAAATAGAGAAATAATTTGATGAAGTTATTAAGGTTGTCAGGTCTGATAGATGTGGCAAATATTATGATCGTTTTGCTTAGATGAGACAAAAGAAATGGTCATTAGCGTGGTTTCTAAAAGAAGAAGGCATTATACCTCAGTATACCATGCCTGATAGTACTTACCAGAATGATGTAGCTTAAAGAAAAAATTGTACGCTTAAAGAAATTGTTCGAATGATGTTGAATCACTAAAACCTTCTCTTGACCTTGTGGGGTGAAGCTCTTAAGACAACAATGCATATTTTGAATAAGATTTCTATGAAGGCTATTTAAAAGACTCCTTACGAGTTATGGATAGATAAGAAACCTTCTTTGTCATATATGCGCATATGAATATGTCCGACATAAGCTAAATTGTATAACCCATATATAAAAGCCTTTGATCCTAGGACGACTAGTGGTTTCTTTATTGGTTATCCAGAAAGATCAAAGGGCTTTAGGTTTTATTCTCCATCTCATACACCACAGATAGTGAAAATAAATAAAGCAAGATTTCTTGAAAATGGTTCTATTGAGAAAGATGCATCTTAAAATATTGATTTTGAGGAAATGCAGGATTCAGGTTTCACACCTGCTAAGGATAAAAACACATTTTTTTTTATCATTGTCCATTTGGATAATGTATCAATGAACATCAATCTCAACTAGATCTGGTTATTGATGAGGATTTAAAACAACAACAGGATATAAAGGCTCATTTTGAACCACCTGTAGCACCTATATGGAGGTCTACGAGAATCGAAAAATCTGCTATTTATCCATACTATGTGGTATATTTACAAGAGTCTAATGATTTCATAGACATTGATGAAGATCTCTTCACATTTGCAGAGCCATTAAAAGTGAAATATCAACACATTGAATCAATATCATGAAAGAAGAACTTGACTCTATGACAAACACCAGAACAAAGTAGTGGATTAGCGATGACTACATTCCGTCACTATTTCGTCGCTAACCGGCTTAGCGACGACAAGGCGATGGTATGGTTACGTTGCGATTTTTTTGATGCTAACTGGCGACAGAATAAATTCGTCGCCAGGTCCATCGCTAATTGCGACAGAATAACGAGCGATGTATTCTGTCGCAAATCCACCGGTACTAAACGACGACCTCGGCTTGGCGACGGATTTACGTCTGTCGCTAAGCCGTCGCTAGATTTATATGCATAGCGACAGATGTTTTCGTCGCTAATCCATCGTAAACAAGAAAAAAAATAAAAAAATTTATTTGAAAATTAAATACCGAGAATGGTACAATTTATATTTCTTGTAAATAAAAAACAAACTACACATAAAATTTCATATAAAAGGAATCTACAACAATTAATCGTTCCACCTTAAAATTAACAAGTTTAATTATTTACAATTCAACAATTACAATTTGGAAACAAAAAAAAACAGAACTTCTTCAACATAGTTCTCTAATCATCGCCAAGATTTTATGCGTCTTCTTGTTCATTGCCTTTATCTGTCCCTTCAGATCCGCTACGCTGATTATCGCTAGCAGCCTACACAAGAAAAAAATAGTCAATATTGATAAACAAAATATAATGAAATAAATTACACACTATATGTGATTCTATCATGCGCTCATATGTGTTCTAAGGCAATAAAAAACTTTATATGCGATTCTATCATGCTCATATGTGCTCTAAGGCAGGCAAAAAACTCTATATGTGATTCTATCATGAATTATATGTGTTTTAAGGCATTAAATTTTTTTATATGCAATTATATCATGCTCAGATGAGTTCTAAGGCAGCTAGAAAAACTCTATATGTGATTCTACCATGCTCATATGTGCTCTAAGGCAGGCAAAAAGCTATATATGTGATTCGATCATGCTCATATGTGTGCTAAGGCAATCAAAAAATTGAATATGTGATTATAGCATGCTCATATGTGTTCTAAGGCAGACAAAAAAACTCTATATGTGATTCTATCATGCTCATATGTGCTCTAAGGTAGGCAAAGCAAAAAACTTTATATGTGATTCTATCATGAATGATATATGTTCTAAGGCAGTAAAAAAACTCTATATGTGATTTTGGCATGCTCATATGTGTTTTAAGGTAGTCAAAAAACTGAATATGTGATTATAACATGCTCATATGTGTTTTAAGGCAGTAAAAAAACTGAATATGTGATTATAGCATGCTCATATGTGTTCTAAGGCAGTCAAAAAAACTTTATATGTGATTCTATCATGCTCATATGTGCTCTAAGGCAAGCAAAAAACTTTATATGTGATTATAGCATGCTCATATGTGCTCTAAGGCAGGCAAAAAACTCTATATGTGATTCTATCATGCTCATATGTGCTCTAAGGCAGACAAAAAGTTATATATGTGATTCAATTATGGTCATATGTGTTCTAAGGCAGACAAAAAACTGAATATGTGATTATACCTGAGAGGGACCTGCAATCGAAGATTCCCTGTTCAACACAAAATTATTGAACTCATCTCGGAGAAAGGGGGCGACAGTGTCATGAAAGTAGTCATTCAGTGTGTCCTTAATGATCTGGCGTACATCATCACCGGAAAGAATAGGCTACTGCTTGGAGCTTATGTCGGCGGAAGATGTCTCTGAGTCATAACTGGAAGAAGCAATAACTGGTGAAGTGTTCATATTACTCCCAAACCCAAACACGCAACCTTTTTTGGGTTCACCTGCTGCAGTCACCCATGCTGCAGGATCAAATGATGGATGCTGAGTAGCGTCATCTTCATATCGCTCTAGCATCTGTTGCTCATATGCCTCCTACAAAATAATGTTTAAAGTATGCATTAATAATTAATGATAACATTATGATAACTTGCATATTGCAATGATTATTAATAGAATAAATACATACCGTTGTCGTTCTCGCCTTCTCTGATACGAAGACTCTCGTGGTCTTCCGTTTATGTGTTTCAACAAACACATCCTTATATGGTACAATGCCTCATTTTTCTACTTCCTGCGAAGTTAAAGGACAAAAGATTTAGTTCACAAGTTTGCAACAATACTTATAAAATTAATATTATATATTGATGATTTACCATTTTCTTCAGGCGGCTCCCAAATGTCTTAGATCCACCTATGTGTAGATGGGCTTCGGGCATTTTCGCTCGAATTTGTGCAGCCTTCGCAGAGCGATTTTGAAATGCATCTCCCGCCCACTTATCACACATTTCAACCCAATAATCTCTCTTGATAGTAATAGGGTCATGGCCCTTCCACTGTAGTGGATCATCTATTACGCCAAATGTTTTTTTGCTGCAGTCTTTATAATGTGCAACATGTCTGCAAATCGATTCGCAGTCACCTTCTGCCACACCTTCCTTGCATCATTTTCTTCCACCGTAGTTGCGAAGCGATTCGAAGCCTACAAATATTTTCAGAAAGTTAGTAGACATTACTTAAAAAAAGTAAATATGAAACACATTAACTATGAGGAACAACTGTATACCGTGAATGATGACCACAATCTGTGTAACACCTCCTTTGGGTACTCTTTTCATTAAGCAATCAGTCCTGATAGATGTTGAAGAAGTGAATTCCTAATCTCCCATACTACTTCTTGTGGCTCAAACCTCGCGCTGCACATAAATTGGTACACAATAAATATCAATATAAAATATTTATAAGATATGCAATAATTATAAACGAAATACTTATGGTCGATTATCGATATACACTATTCGAATGAGTCTTCTTGTGCCAGACTAAAAAGATCCTGCTTCTTGTGTTGGCTCATGACTTGTGTGATCAACTGGTGTAGGTGGGTCGTGTACAGGCGAAACATCACCTGTAAAAGAATATGTTAGAAATTCTTAGAATGCGCATTTGAACTAATCAAACATCCAATTAGTTAAATGATATACCTATCACAGGAGCCCGTGAAGATGAAGGCTGGGCCTGGCTACTAATGGTTGAGCGACCACTGTAACCTCCATAAACCATATTCTAACAAATAACATATGTCATACAATACATTCAAATAATTCACATCAAGTATTACAATACATTCAAGTCATTCGCATCAAGTATTACAATCATTCAAATCATTCGCATCAAGTATTGTAATACATTCAAATGATTCGCAACAAGTATTACAATATATTCAAATCATTCATATCAGGTACTGCAATGCATTCAAGTCATTCACATTAAGCATTGCAATGCATTCAAATCATTCGCATCAAGTATGACAATCCATTCAAATAATTTAAATCATTCATATCAAGTATTGCAATAATTCAAATCATTCAGATCAAGTATTACAATACATTCAAATAATTCAAATCATTCACATCAAGTATTGCAATGCATTCGAATCATTCGTATCAAGTATATTCAAATAATTCAAATCATTCACATCAAGTATTACAATGCATTCAAATAATTCGTATCAAATATTACAATACATTCAAATAAAATTTGTAATCATTCACATCAAGTATTGCAATATAACTCATTCATTCGCATCAAGTATTACAATACATTCAAATAATTTAAATCTTTCACATCAAGTATTGTAATGTATTCGAATCATTCGTATCAAGTATTACAATACATTCAAATAATTCAAATCATTTACATCAAGTATTGCAATACAACTCATTCATTCACATCAAGTATTACAATACATTCAAATAATTCAAATCATTCACATCAAGTATTACAATGCATTCGAATAATTCGTATCAAGTATTACAATACATTCAAATAAAAATTTTAATCATTCACATCAAGTATTGCAATACAACTCATTCATTCACATCAAGTATTACAATACTTTCAAATAATTCAAATCATTCACATCAAGTATTGCAATGCATTTAGATAGAGGTTTGTATTACAAGATTTTGCTCACTAGCTTGAGAATTCTTCATCGTCACTTGTTTGACTTTCTTCTTCTTCTTTTTTTTCATTGTTTACCCATCTACTTGATACATCATTTGGATCACATTCCTCTATGAATGTTTCATCGGCCAATGGAGATACGACATGCATATCATGCACAACATCTTGACCATAAGCGAAGTCATAGACATCATATGATTGATAGTAATCACTGTCTTCAGCTAACTCATCTTCTTGTAACTGATCATACTCAAGGTATAGTTTGGACTTCACCTTGCAAACTACCCACCATTTATTTCTATCTGACTTTTTTATACTCGGATATAAAGTATAATAAACTTGTTGAGCTTGCAAGGCTAATATGAATGGTTCATATGTTCCAAACCTGGATTTATGATTCACCTCCACAATGCCTGAAGCTTTGTCGAATCTTGTTGCAGTTGCATCAAACCAATGACACTTGAATAAAGTTACCCTGTTATTTGTGCCTAAGTAAGTCAACTCCATTATTTCCTTTATAACACTGTAATAATCATGTTCATTTTCACCGTAACTATTACCCTTGACACACATGCCACTATTCATTATTAATTTGTTTATATCGTAATCTTTTGTATGGAATCGATAACCATTTGCGATGTACCCGTTGTAGCATTGCACAACTTTGGTCGGACCATTTTCTAAATCACATATTCCTTGATCTTTAACATCACCATGACGGACCTACGCACAAACAAAAACAATGATTGTGATAACGATCAATTAAGTAACTTAGTGTTGTTTATAAGTACAAAATTTATGTTAGCTTCTTTACCAACTGTTTCAACCACTCCACAAACTTAGTTTCACGTTCTTTTTGTACTTCTGCATTAGTGAGATGTGAAACTTCTCTTTGCAACTCTAGATCAAATCGTCTGCAAACCACAAATACTTAAATTACCGAGCCATGTATCCACATATAGAACATAAAAGGATTTATAATTGTGTTGCGTCTACATATACTTACTCGATGTATGGGTCGATCGCTGAGCAATTAAAAAGAATATAGATGTGTGCTGCGTCTTGCTCTCGATCTGTTAAGAGCCTTGATCGACAACTACCAAATGCATGCCCAAGTGGTTGAAATATTGACAGTTTGTCAGCTACAATTACTTGTTCTCCATCATCGTTACGGGGTGGGCATGTGTAACGTGTTGGAATATGAGGTTCAAAGTACATAGATAAGAAATTTGAAATCTCTTCTAAAGTGTACGCCTCACAAATAGAGCCTTCTACTCTTGCTTTATTATGAACCTTTTTTTTTGAGGTCGAACATGCATCTGGCAAAAATATACATTTCAAATTTTAAATATCTGTCATTAAAGAAACAAATATAAAAAAATATATACCTTTCAAATGGGTACATCCATCGATATTGCACAGGGCCACCAACCCTTAGTTCATATGGCAAATGTATGATCAAATGTTTTATAACATCGAAAAATGCTGGCGGAAATATATTTTCTAGTAGACAAACAGTGGTGATGACAGAGTCCTCGAGATTCTTTACATCTGATACTACGACCTCCGATGCGCACAATGTTCTGAAAAATCTGCTCAACTCAGACAATACCCCCCATATAGGTTTGTCTAACATATCATGGAATGCTAGGGGTATCAATCGTTGCATAAAGATATGACAATCATGGCTCTTCAACCCATATAACTGTCCATCGTCAATCTTCACAACCCGAGCAAGGTTAGAGACATATCCATCTGGAAATCTCAATTGTCTCAACCATTGACATACATGTTTTATTTGATCAGATCCGAGCACATACTTTGCCTTTGGTTTCAGTACTTTTTCATTATACTCTTTGAGTTCCAATTCTGGTCTTTTACATATTAATTTTAAATCCATACGGGCCTTCAGATTATCCTTCATTTTTCTTTTAACATTCATTACAGTATTGAACACATTATCAACCACATTTTTCTCCACATACATCACATCCAAATTATGTTGTATCAATAGGGTCGACCAATACGGTAGTTCCCAAAAAATAGATTTCTTCGTCCAATTATAATCCTTCCCAAATCCATGGAAGGGTGTAAGTCTGCGGGCATCTGTTAATACATTTGGAAAGTATCACAATCTTCTTAGAATCTCTATGCCAGACAATCTTGAGGACGGACATTCTGTTTCAATTGTGCCTGCTTTAAATGCATTCTTTTATCGTCGGAACGGATGGTCGCTGGGTAGAAATCGACGATGTCACTCAAACCAGCAAGGCTTCCTTCCATGCCTTAATCTAAAAGCTTTGGAATCCTCCATGCAGTACGGACATGCCAACCTCCCATGTGTGCTCCAACCAGATAACATACCATATTGTTATCATCACAAAATTTTTAACTTTTTGCGAGTCAAACTGACCTTTGAAAAGTTTTTGAAAATAACTCGCCTCCGTTTTTAAAATGCGGGATAATTCTGTAGAATGGGACTCACCTGTCGGTACGAGGTTCGACCGTTCTTGCCACCTTTAACAGGGGTAATCGAACCAAGGATCAATCTACTGTTCTGCTCTATTCAACTTGTCTAAATCATATTCTAATTTCTAAATGCACATAGAATCAGGCATGTGCTATGAATTTTCTGAAAATGCATATTTGAAAACATGATGTTTGCTTTGAATAACTGAAACACTTAGAATAGATATCACATGAAAAATCGTGAATTGGGATTTGAAATGTTCTTCTGAGAAAAGTAAAAATCGGTTTCTGAAGAAATCTTGAGATTTTGTGAAAATTGATTCGGAGAAATGTGAAATAACTTTGAAAAACTTGATTTCTTTGGATTCAAACTTTAAAATTGAATATATAACTTGGAAAAATCGAATTTAGAACTTGGGAAATACTTGAAATATCATTGGCAAATCCATATTTTGAGAAAATCGATTTTTGAATAAGACTTAGAAAAATTTTGAGAAAATGAATTTCTTTGAATTGAGATTTGAATTGGAATTGGCAAATGCATGAAATGAATGAATATGGATTTGAGGAATTGAGAAATACTTTTTGTATTTTTGAGAAATGCAGTGCATTTTGAAGTTAGCCTAAGAGTGTAGGTTGAATGTGGCTAATGTGAAGATCATAAATCTGGGTATCATTCATATTCTGACTATGGCCATAAATACGAATTCCACCAAGTTTATAAACTTCATAAAAGCTATTGTATGTGTCATTCGTGTAGACCATAGTGAATTAATAAAATGTGCATGAATTGGCATACATGGCAGTTATATATCAAAGTTTAAACTATATGAAATGCAAATCCTAATCTATGCAGGAATTTAAATTCTTATTCTAAATTTAATTTAATTTACATCACTATTGAAATTTAAATACATAAAAGTAAAGTCTTCAATATCCCTGCAAAACTAGAAAACTTTGTTAGTGATGATATGTTGGCTTTTCTAGATTTATCCAGTAATATCTAGAAATTACTGGATTTTGCTAGATATAAGCCTTTTCCATGATTCCCTTAAATCAAAATTGATAAAATATGAAATAAAATTGAATAAATATGAAAATGGAATTTGAAATTTCGAAATTAGGGTTAAAATAACCAAAATACCTCTGATAGCAAGACCATGACCTTGAAATCAGGGTTTTTGGAAAGATATTTGGTAAAATGCAAGTTTTGAAGTTCAAATGAAGATAAATCAAACTAAATATGCTATGACATGATTAAAAATATAAAAAATAGGGTTAGGGATTTCGAAATTTAGGTCAAATGACCAAATTGCCCCCGATAGCAAGACTATGGCCTTGAAATCAGGGTTTTTAAAAAATATTTTGGTAAAACATAGGTTTTATGCACTAAATGAAATCAAATGAACATCAAATTTAACCTAAAGTATCCTAATATGATTATGAATATGATTAAACCCTAAAAATATATGCTTATACACGAAAATCCAAGAATATCACAAATTTTGTGTTTTTTGCAGTGTTTTGGAATTCTTCGGGTGCCCTATTTTGCAATTCAAACCATTCAATCATCAAACGGATTCTAAAAATCCTCAAAATTGGTACCTGCACTTGTGATAACCCTAATATCAAATTAGAATTATAAAAATATTTTTTTGGCATTAAATTAATCCGAAAATTGCATTAAGTCTTTGAATATTGCCATTTTTGACCTAGTTCACCAACCAGTCTGTTATCGTCGCGAAATTTTTCCCCGTATTCCCCTTCCTTGTGGAAGAGAAAGAGGGAAACACTTTCGCGATTCAAACTTGACCGGATTTTGGAAATTGTTTTGAAATACTCGCCTCCGTTTTGAAAATTGCGGGAAAAATCCATGGGATGGGGCTCGACCTGTCGGTACGAGGTTCGACCGTTCCTGCCGCCTTTAACAGGGGTAATCGAACCAAGGACCAAAATTGTGCTTGACATAGTTAAATAATCAAAATCATGTTCTATCCTAAATGCACAGAGAATTCAGGCATGTGCTATGAGACTTGGTAAAATGCAGCTTGGGAAAACATGATGTATGCTTGGAAAACATTTGGAGTTGAAAAGATTCTCTCAGGAAAAAGCTGAAAGTCACTTTCTCAGGAAAACTCATGTGAAAAAGGGTTTTTGAAATCACGGAAAAGTTCACGAAGTTGTGGGAAAATCATGAATGGTTGAAAATCCTGGGAAAATGGAAGTGATTCTTGAGAAAAGGGTGAACCTTTTGAAAAGGGAAACACTTCTTAGGAAAACTTGAACTTTGAGGGTTTTCTTAGAAAAATGATGGAAATTCATTGGAAAGCCCTTGTGGAAAAGGAAAATTGAAACTTGAGAAGTTGAAAACCTGAGAATCTTAACCTTGAAATACTTGGAAATCGATTTTGACTTTGAGAAAGGTGAGAGACTTCTCTTGAAAATCTTGGGAAAATGACCTTTTCCCATGGAAAACTGTGGAAAACTTGGCTTGAGAAAACCGATTTTTGAAAGATTCTTAGAGTTTCTTGAGAAATCGATTTCTTGAGAATGAAATTTTCTTAAGAAAATCATAAGAAAACCAAGGATTTCATGATGCACATGATATGAATGAAAGAATGCACTTTGAAAGGTTTTCTAGGAAATTTGTTGGAAAATGTGCATTAAGTCAAAATAAATCCTTCACATATTCTGACTGTGGCCATGAATATGTTCCGAGTTTAATTGATTTAATGCACAAGATTTTGAAAACATTGGAAATATGATGTGCATTTTCAAGATAGCCTAAGAGTGTAGGCTCAATGTGACTAGTAGAAAGATGATGGATCTGGGTCTCGTCCATATTCCGACTAGGGCCGTAAATATGGATTCCACCGAGTTCATCAACTCCCTAAGAGTTGGTGCACGTGCCATTCGTGAACATCCATAGTGCTTTTGAAATAACAATGCATGAATCATATAAGCAGGATATTGCATAAATTCAAACTATATGATATGCGTCCTAGTCTAAGCAGAAAATTAACTCTCTTATTCCAAAATTTACATTATTACATCACTAAATAAAGGACATAAAAGAAATTTACAGACATCAGCTCCTTCTTTTGAATGTTCCTGCCAAACTTGAAATAGGGTTAGCTCAAATATGTGGGTTTTTCCAAGATTTTCCAATAATATTATGAAATTATTGGATTTAATTGGATCTAAACCCTATTCTCATGCTTCCTTGATATTTGAAATGATGAAAATGCCGTAAATTCAGTAGAAAATAGTTTGAAATTCGGAATTGGGGTTAAAATGACCAAAATACCCCTAAAATCAAAGTTATACCTTTAAAATCAGGTTTTTTTTGAAGGAAATTTTGATAAAATTAAGATTTTGAAATTTAAATTGAATCAAATGCAGTAAGAGACATGATGACATGCTGCTAAACACATTAAGACTGTAAAAATCAGAATTTGACATATTGCAATTTATCCAAAATCACGAATTTCGCTTGTTTTTCGCTTGGATCTGGGTCGAGCGGGACCCTGTTTTGGTATTATGGCTAATCCGAACCCAAAATGGATTCCAAATTGCACCAAATTCGGTATGAAGCCTCTACTTACTCTGATAAACAACCTAGAATGCTAAAAATCACGAAATGATATGATTTAAATGCTAAACTTTAAAGAAGTCCTAAAATGGTGGATTTTGCCTATGGATCCGAACCAAATGCAATGCTTAACATGATAATGCAATATTTACACCATGAAAACTTCTGATATTTTGCATACTGCTAAAAGACCCGAAATGAAACATTTTTTGTTTTTACAGCCTTGGGATTTGAGCCATGGTGAGTTCAGAAATAGGGATTTAGTTCTGATAGAGGTAAAAATTACCCTAATCTGATGTAAAATTCCAAACAAATATAAAACAACCATGGAAATTTATGAAATTAATCCGAGCTACTCACAACACCTACATGAACAACTTTCATGTTTATGACTTTGGCCTTTGATCAACAGAAACACAGATAAAAATGTAACTATTTCTGCCTAAATCAACAGAACAGACAAATGTAGCAAATAGAGGACTGACAAGAAAAATCCTAAGCAGGTATCAACACTGTTCTAAAAATCACAGGATTTCAGATACAAATAGAGGACACCTCGGACATAACTTTCACTTTTTAAAGTTTTGGATTTAGAGCAACACACAAAGAGAAACCATAGCCCTAGGTCGATCCAAGATCTCAGAGGCCCAAATTAGGCTCTGACACGTGTCCCGAACTCTCAGATTTTTTTCAGACATTAAAAAAAATTAGAAAAATCTGAGAAAATCATATTAAAAACTAGACATTCTTCCGAGTTCAGAAAAAGCTTTTGGATCGAAAATAGGATCTCCCATGAGGGATATATCGATTTTACAAGTCAGCAAATGATTTTCAAAATGCATCCCGGGTAACAAAACCCGACTTGCCATTTTGAATGTTTACCGTAGTAAACAAATTCAAATGCCTCCAAATTTTTGGCAACATTTTAGGAACACCTACGGGCACATTTCGTGATTTTGTTGGGATTTTTAATAAAAAATAAATGCATGAAATGACGTGTGGACTGACTGACAAAAACAGAGACCTACTAAAAATAAGCAAAATTGAAATAAATGCTAAATTAATCCTAATTAATTCATGAAATATGCTAAATGAATGAAATAAAATGCAAATTAAACTAGCTAACTACATGAATTGCTAAAAATCATCAAGGAAGCATAATGAAACATTTTTATATATGTCGTTTTATGAGAATAGCTTAATTCATCCTTCGGATGAGCTCTTTCTTCAAACGACTCCCGATTCGAATTATGGAATCAAATCAATGGGAAAAGAAGTGCACCTTGCTTCGTTACGCAGCGTAGAAGCTCTTGAAAGGGGTGGCTATCACGAGCTTTTTTCGTTCTTCGCTCCGGGCTTCAGATGGTTCACCAAAATCGACCTCCGCTTGAATCCAATTGGCCACTGCACGAGCTTTACTCCACCTTCTCCAATGAGCCAAAGGGGGCAGGATTTCCAAAGTTCAAAATCAGATTTTATTGAGGCTAGGTCGGATTTTCAAGATCACAAAATGGTCTCCAAAGATGCTCCTCTCTCCTGGGCGTGGAGCCTTGTTTTTATAAATTTTCTGAAGAAATTTGAAATTCAAACAGGCTCAATCTGAGCCCTCCATGTGGCGCCATCTCAGGGGGTGCCATGTGGGGGTTTGAAATTCGAATTTGGCTTTTGCAGGGAGCCCTCAGGTGGCGCCACCTCATGGGGCTATTTTGATTTTTTGAGAAAATAAAAAAAATGGGAATTTTGTGGGTGAGACACCTCAGCAGGGGGAATTTGGAATTTTTCAAAAGCTTGCTTGATTCTCTCTGCAAAGAACTCCCAGATGGGCCACCTCAGAGGGTGTTCTCTTGGAATTTGAAATTCAAACTCACCTTTTGTAGGGAGTCCTCAGGTGGCGCCACCTCTGGGGAGTTCAAATGTTTGAAATTTTGCTTTTTCTGCAGGAAAGGAGGGGCTGACAGGTGGCATTTTCTCAAAGTGGCTCCTACGATGCCATGTGGCAGGAGAACATGAAGGGAGGAAGCAAAATGCGCCACCTCATAAGGGGGTTTTTCCTACTTTTTCTGATGCAGGGAGGTCTGGACATGTGGCAGACAAGTGTCAGCTGTCTAGAGAGGCCTTCTCAAATGGCGCCACCTCAGAGGAGAATTTGAATTTCAAATGGAGGTTGGCCCTGAAGGAATGGAGGGTGGACATGTGGCGCCACCTCAGGGTGACTCCTACAATGCCATGTGGCAAGAGGGAGGAAAAGGAGGGAAGGGACATGTGGTGCCCTCATAGGCCATCTGAAAAGATCAGAGCTCAGGATTTGCGCCACCTAGGCCTTGTTTGAATTTTGAATGGTTTGCTTTTTCTGAAGAAAGCCAGGAGTGACATGTGTCTCCTACTTTTCTGAGAAAAGTAGGGAGAAGACATGTGTCCTCTACTTTTTCTGAAGGAGTTAGAAGGAGACATGTGTCACCTGCTTTTTCTGAAAGAAGCAGAGAATGACACGTGGCAGAGGGGAGAGAAGGAGGGCCAAGCCATGTGGCGCCATCTCTGACAACATGGAAAAGGTAGAAGTTCAGGATCTGCGCCACCTATGAGGAGATTTGAATATTTGAATTCTAGTCTTTCTGAAGAGAGCAGGAAATGACACATGGCATTTGCTTTTTCTGAGGAAATGAGAGCTTGACATGTGTCCTCTGCAGGAGACACACTCCAAATGGCGCCACCTCAGAGGAGACAAGCCTACCTTTTCTGGAGGAAGCTAGGAGTGACACATGTCTCCTACTTTTTTGAGAAAAGTAGGGAGAGACATGTGTCAGGCTACTTTTCTAGAAGGAGGGAGGGGTTGACACGTGTCCTCTGCAGGAGACACACTTCAA
Organism: Nuphar pumila; assembly: GCF_984573655.1. Classification (NCBI taxonomy): domain Eukaryota; kingdom Viridiplantae; phylum Streptophyta; class Magnoliopsida; order Nymphaeales; family Nymphaeaceae; genus Nuphar; species Nuphar pumila. The sequence continues at coordinate 40,493,515 of NC_143260.1, forward strand.
GTGGCGCCACCTCAAAGGAGACAAGCCCCCACTTTTCTAGACAGGACAACCTATGACACTTGGCATCTTCTGGTGTTCTTTGAAATGACCCATGGCGCATGATAGGATACTGACACATGGCAGATACATGGGATGACATGTGGTGGCTTCTTAAGGTAGCCCCACACTGACACTTGGCATGGAAATGGGAGGAGAGAGAAATGACAAGTGGCACCAATCCAGGGGACAAGGCTCCTATATTTTTGGGTTTTTCAAAATTCAAATTTTCAAAAGAAAAGCTTGTGTGACACCACCTCAGTGTGGGTCCCACATTGCTTATTTACTGAAATAAGGATAAAACAACAACTTCTTTTTGGAATTTTCATAAAATCTGGACTAATTGGTAAAACAGGAATTTTTGGAAAGAGTTGGCCCCTGTAGGGCAATTTTGTAAAAGGAGGATATTTGAAATTGTCAAAAGGGCAAAATCTGAGGTGAAGTGGCTGAAATCCATATTGAAAACTATCCAGATCGTTTTCCTGAGAAAATATTTTGAAATTCAGAGTCCTGGGGGTAAAATGGGAAGAATTGATAATTTTGAAGACCCAGGGTTTTGAAATCAATTTTGAAAAGAGTTGAAATTCTAATCTGGATTGAAAAAATTGAAATCAGGAGTTCTGGACCTCGAAATGGCATGCTGTGCAGTGCAGTGATTTGAAATGCTCATGCAATGATATGTAATGTCATTTCTTATGCAATAGAATCTTGAACCAAGACTTTGGAGATGTCTGTCTCCTGTCAGGAATAAATTTTTGAACATCTGAGTTAAAATTAGAGAAATTTTGTGAGTTTCAGATAAAATTTGGACTTTTGCAAGGTTCGGGCTCAGAAAATGACCATTTTGCCCTCCAGCGATTTCAGAGGCTGGATGATGATGCTTGGTGGAACTGTCGGGGAGGTGAGTGAAAATTTGGGGTGTTTATAGATGCCCCTCTTTGCTACTAAGCCGGCTCATGGCCGAGCTTAGTGGCAAAGAAAAACACACCAAATTTGGGCTATATATAAAAAAAATGCCCCAGTTAGAAGGATCTGACTGGGTGTGAAGAAATTAGCCCATGGAAGATGGTAGATATGGAACGAAGAATGAAGAGGAAAGATTTGCTTTGTGAGAGCAAAGTTCAGGTTTTTGCCCTTAACCTGGATGGGACAGAAATATCTTGCATGGAACGAAGCTCAGGTTTGAACCCTTGACCTGATTGGGGAATGAAATATCTCATAGAAATGAGACTCAGGTTTGTACCCTTAACCTGACCGGGCGGAAAATGGAATACCTCTTTGATTGAGGCTCAGGTTTGTACCCTTATCCTGATCGGGCGGAAAATGGAAATACCTCATTGGTTGAGGCTCAGGTTTGTACCCTTATCCTGATCGGGCGGAAAATGGAAATACCTCATTGGTTGAGGCTCAGGTTTTTACCCTTATCCTGATCGGGCGGAAGATGAAATACCTCTTTGATTGAGGCTCAGGTTTGTACCCTTATCCTGATCGGGCGGAAAATGAAATACCTCTTTGATTGAGGCTTAGGTTTGTACCCTTATCCTCATCGGGCGGAAAATGGAATGGAATCCTCGGAGGAAGAGACCATGATGGAACCTTCGGATTTTGCACAATAAATCCGACAGGGTTTTTGCAAAAGGAAGGAAAATGTGGTCCCTAAAGCTTGAAAAGGGATTGATTTTGGGCATCTCATTGCTGAGACTAAAATCAGCTTTTGAAATTGCCTTTCGCGAGAAAATGATTGGTGGTTCGACCTCGAACCGAAATGGGACTGTCTATGGTGGGACAGTGGGGACACAGGGAAGTGTGTAATCTGAGAGTTCATGCTCTCAAAGAAGGGAAGGAATCAAGTCCTTAGGAGGGATTTAAAATTGGTGTCAGGATGCATCGAAGGCGGACATCAAGCTCTCACTTCACGTCAGGATAGCTAGAAAATATTGTCAAAACGTTGGAAATTTTGCTGTTGATTCAAATTTTTTGAAAATGTTGCATATGATTGCAGAGATATTCTTTCTTTTCTACCCAAAGCATTACCTCCAAACAAGGTTCACTTCGTAGAATCGAAATTGGAAACCCAAATTGTTTACAATTGACCTTCTTCAAGGAAGCTATCAATTTCCATGATATGAGCAGGAAAGAGAATTTGATGTTATGAAAGCAATTGATGAAAGAGTATTGATAATAGAATTTCACAAATTTTAAAGAGGGTTCTTGGTAGATCTGGCAGTTTGATATCCTGAGAGCTTCTCTCTTGATAATCTTTCTGCACTCTTTTGGCCCTCTGGTGTTTTGCTACATTCTCCTTCATTTTGGAGATGTTCTGACTTTTTCTCTCTTTCTTTTTCCTCTCTTTCTCTCTTTTGGGAAGGGTACGTCACAAACTCCTTCATCTTGGAGATGTTTCGATCCTTCTTGGGCGATGGGTTTGGAGATCTTTGGGTGATAGCTGAAATTAAATATCTTTTAGGGATTGTCGAGAGGTTCATCGCATCTGCCTTCATCTTGACAGTGCTCTGGACTCTCCCTAAAAGGATTCGTCACAGACTCCGTCATCTTGGAGATGTTTCGAATCTTCTTTGGCCCCGGGGGTCTACTCGTCTAATTCGCCTTCATCTTGACGACAGGTGAGAGATCCCTTTTGCGGATACTCAATTGCAGCTTAGGTGATTCTGAGGAGACAGGGTTTGGGTGAATTCTCTCTTTTCTAGCACTCAGGATATTTCCACCGCCTCGTCCTTACAAGAATAGCCTTTAAAGATGCGCCATTGACTGCGATCAATATCGATCATCTACGGCTTTTCAATAACATTGAATCTTCTTTTCTGGCCATATTGAGGATTTATCCTTCATCCTTTTAGTTGGCCAATAGAAAGAATTTTGAGTTTTGAATCTCTTTTCGCAAAAGTTTCACTCTTTTGGAAGCGATGCTGAAGGTAATTTGAGATAGAGATTAGTGCGATAAAGACTCTGAAATCAACAAATAATTTGATTGACAAATTGACAAAATTTTCTTGAAATCCTTGGTGAAAATGAGTATTTGAAATCCGACTCAACACATCTGTGACAAAAATTCTCCTCTCTTTTTCCCCAAAAAGAGAGACTCAGGCTTAGCCCTTACCTGAATGGGAAATGGGAAATACTCCTCTCTTCCCTGAAGATGAGGTGTTTGCAAAACGAACTTTCGAAGAGAAATTGAGCTTTCGTCAAAGCTCCCTAATTTTAGGCTTCTCTTATAGAAAGGGGGCCGATAAATAGTGAGGTCTGAAAATTGGGTCATGAAAGGGACGAGTCCATCACACTCTTCCTGCAAAGAGAGTCTTTCATGACGAAAATGGCCTAGTATGAAATTGGGGGGTCACAAGAAAAACGAGTCTCCGTCGAGCCTCTCCCTTAAGAAGGGTTTCTCGTGTGAAATTGAAAATTGTTTTGCAAACGGTTCACAAAGACGCGAGTCCCTTCAAACTCTCCCTGAAAAGGGGCTAAGTGAACGAATTGGATAGCATGCGAAAAGAACGAGCTCCCTCGAACTCTCCCTAAAAAGGGTCTCTTGCAAGAGAAAATGATTGAAATTGGATATTGAGATTGATTGACCCAAAGGTCGAAATTGGAAATTGGGAAATTGGTTGCTGGAAATTGAATGACCCGAAGGTCACAAATTTGGATGACCTGGCGGTCGAAATTGAGAATTGATTTGACCAAAAAGGTCGAAATTGAGGGTTGGTTGACCGAAAGGTCGAAATTGTGTGACCCGAAGGTCGAAATTGAGAATTGATTGACCCGAAGGTCGAAATTTGGAAATTGATTGACCCGAAGGTCAAAATTGTGTGACCCGAAGGTCGAAATTGAGAATTGATTGACCCGAAGTTCGAGAATTAGAAGTTGATTGACCTGAAGGTCGAAAATTGGAAATTGGAAATTGGTAATTGCAATTGGGAATTGGAAATTGGGTGACCCAGAGGTCGAAATTGGAGAATTGCCTGATTTGAAGATTTAAATTGGAATTTGGAGGTCAAAATATCAAATTCGAGCAATTTGGTTATTGAAATGACTTGGATTAATCAAAGGAGAGTGATGAGTTTGAGTCAGAGCTCGAATAAAATTCAGAGATCACGAGTCGGAACCCGGATCAACAGAAGGAAATGAAGCGCTCGAGTCAAGGCTCGAGTAACTAAAGAGATCTCGAGTCGGAACCCGGATCAACAAAAGAAAATGAAGAGCTTGCATCTGAGCTCGAATAAGATAATAAGATCACGAGTCGGAACTCGGATCAACGAAAGAAAATGAAGAGCTCAAATCTAAGCTCGAATACATAGAGAGATCTCGAGTCGGAACCCGGATCAACAAATGAAAATGATTGAAATAAAAGCCCGAGTCGGAACTCGATTTTCTGAAAAATTGGGATTTTGAAAATGTGCCAGTTTGAGTACTGGATTTTAAAATAATACCAGTCCGAGCGCTGGGTTTTGGTTCAGTATGGATGATGACCTTTTAATTTTAAATCTTTAGGAATTGTGATGGGACTATTTGTTGAAATCCCAATACTGACTAGATTGTTGTTAATGCAGTTGAATACAAATGAACATGAATTGATGCACATGAATGCACAAGTGCGCGAAATGAGGAATTTGTTTATTCTGCCTGCATACAGAACACAATTTTAAAATGCCCCAGTGTAACTGGGGAAGAAAGTTGGATCATTATTTGAAGGAAACAGGAAGGATTACAAGAGAAGAATAAATGTTTTAAGTATAAAACTTTTTCAAGTGTCGCGCATTAATAGGATTTGGCAATTCTACCCCATCGGCATTGATGAGCCGATATGAGTTGCGGGGTAATGCTTCTTTGACAACATAGGGACCTTCCCAATTTGGCGACCATTTGCCGCCGGGACGATGCTTGAGATAAGCTGTGGATCGAAGTACTAAGTCATTGACTTTGAATCTTCTTTCGATGATAGACTTCGCATATTGCCTGGCTACTCTCTGGCGATAGGATTAAGCATGCTCTGCTGCTTTTAGCCTTCTCTCGTCGAGTAAGTCTAGCTGCGCTAGTCGCTGCTGCTGGTATTGATCAAGAGATAATTGCAGTAGTGAAGCAAATTTCAAAGCGGGCTTCTGAACATGTAGCGGCAATACTACTTCTGTCCCATAGACTAGTTCTGATGGGGTAGCATTCGTTGGTGTACGAATGGTGGTCCGATAGGCCCATAGTGCATCGTGGATCTTCTCATGCTAGTCACGGCCTGTTTCCACAGTTCGCTCCAAGATACGAATTAAAATATTGTTGGTGGCCTCTGCCTGACCATTCCCTTGAGGATAATATGGAGCGAAAAAATGGTGATAGATCTTGAATTTTGAACAGAATGTCTTCATCTTTTCATTCTTGAAATGACTGCCATTGTCTAACACAATGTCATGTGGAATGCCGAAACGACAAAGGATGTTCTTGTGAATAAAAGAGACCACGTGTCGGCCTTCTACTGTGCGGAGACTGATGGCTTCTACCCACTTGGTGAAATATTCTGTTGCGGCAAGGAAGTATTTGTGGCCATTTGAAGCTGAAGGAGTGATGGGACCTACAACATCGAAGGCCCACATGGAGAACGGCCATGGAGAAACAACAGACTGTAAATAAGTTGCCGGGGCATGAATAGAAGGTGCGTGTATCTGGCATTGCACACACTTCTTCACATAATGATAACAGTCTTGTTGCATAGTCTTCCAGTAGTACCCTGCTCTGATGATTTGCTTGACAAGGGTTTGGTAGCCAACGTGACCACCACAGATGCCTTCGTGTGCTTCTCTCACAATTTCTTTGGCTTCGTCTTCATCTAAACATCTGGAATACTCTGAACTGAATCCACGACGATAGAGGACATTTGCCAGAATGAAGTATCGAGTAGACATACACTGGATTGCTTGTTGCTCTTTCTTTGAGAGTTCTGGAGGAAATTCACCTGTTTCTATGAAAGTTTTGATATTGTAATACCAAGGCTTTTTCTTTTGTTCAGCCTGGTTTACTTGCTCCGCTGGAAGGAAGGCAGGTTGGTCAAGTCTGCCAATTTCAAAAGAGCGACAAGATTCTCCATTTCTGAATGCCATAATGGAGCCTAAACTGGCTAGGCTATCGGCCACTTGATTGAAATCTCTCTTGATGTGGAATAATTGAAATTCTTCAAACTTGCTGACAAGAGCTGAAACAATTTTCTGATAGGGTAATAACTTCTGATCTTTGACCTGCCATTCGACTCGAACTTGGTTGACAACAAGTAATGAGTCACCGTAGGCATGTACTCTCTTGACATTGAAGTCTAATAGAATCTTTAGACCTCGAATCAGGGCTTCGTATTCAGCCATATTGTGAGTGCATTGAAAGTCTAGCTTGAGAGAAAATGGAATCATCTCTTTTTCTGGAGTGATTAATAGGATTCCGATGCCTATTCCCGCCATATTCTTAGAACCATCGAAAAATAAATTCCAGACTGGAAATTGCTGGATATTGCAAATTTGCTCATCAGGGAAGTCATCTTCGGCTTTTGCTTCTTCGGTCAGAGGAAAATCCGCCAATTGATCTGCAATTGCTTGGCCTTTGATTGATTGCTGCGAGACATATTCTAAGTCATACTGCATCAGTAAGACTTGCCATTTTGCGACTCGCCCGCTGAGGAAAGGTTGCTCTAAGATATACTTGAGAGGATTGAGTTTAGACAAGATTTTGACTTCTGATGCTAGCAGGTAGTGTCTTAGCTTCTGGCACATCCATACCAGAGCTAGGCAGGTCTTCTCTATTTGAGAGTATCTCTTCTCATAATCTATGAAAGTCTTACTCACGTAATAAATGGCATGCTCTATCAAGCTGCCTTCTTTGTATTGCGCCAAGAATCCACCGCATGCGACTTGATTAACTGAGATGTATAATAAAAGAGGTTTTCCCAATTCTGGCGGCTTCAGGATGGGAGGATTAAGAAGATACTTCTTGATTCGATCGAATGATTGCTGGCATTCTGGCCCCCATTCGAACCTCACTCCTTTTCTGAGTAAGTAGTTTAAGGGCTCACATCTCATCGCTAAATTGAAAATGAATCGCCGAATTGACTGCATACGTCCTTGAAGGCTACATAGTTCTTTGAGATTCTTCGGGGGTGGCATATCAGTGATAGCCTTTGCTTTGGCTGGGTCAACTTCAATTCCCTTTTTGCTGACCAGAAAACCCAACAGTTTGCCTGATTCGACTCCAAAGACACACTTTTGCGGGTTAAGCCTTAACTTGTAAAGAATGAGTCGCTTAAAGACTTGATCAAGGGCTTCGAGGTGATCTTCTTCCTCTTTAGATTTCACGAGGATATCATCAACATACGCATCCATGATTTTGCGCATCTGATCGTGAAAGATGACAACCATTGCTCGTTGATACGTTGCTCCAGCATTCTTGAGCCCAAAAGGCATAACTGTGTAGCAGAAAGTGCCCCAAGGCGTAGTAAAGGAAGTTTTTGATTGGTCGCGGGCGGCCAACTTAATCTGATTGTAGCCGGAATATCCGTCCATGAAAGAGAACATGGCATGTCCTGTCGTGCTATCGACTAGAAGATCGATGCTTGGAAGTGGATAGTCATCCTTCGGAGTTGCCTTATTGAGGTCTCTGAAGTCTATGCAAATCCTCACTTTGCCGCTTTTTTTTGGGACAACGACGATATTGGCTAACCAATCTGGGTAGTCAATAGCTCGAATAAATCTTGCTTTGAGTAGATCTTCAAGTCCTTCCTTGACTTGTTGTTCTATTCTGGGATCCATTTTTCTCAGCTTCTGCTTGACTGGCTTAGCATCCGGCTTTAAGACAAGACGGTGTTCGACTAATTTGGGGTCTAAGCCTGGCATGTCTTCATATGTCCATGCGAACACTTCTTCATGCCGCTTGAGAAAATCTGTAAGCCTTTTCTTTTCTTCCGGACTCAGACTGGTTCCGATCTGGAGAATTTTTGGATCTTCCTCTGAACCGATATTAACACCTTCAGTTGGATCTTGTACTAGAGGAGATGGTTCGTCCTGCTTCTGAACTGCGGCGAACTCCGGTAATTCCTGAAGAGACTGATCGTATTCTGCATAATCATCTGACTGCTTTGCAATCTTATCATTTCCGGTGCTTGCTTTGATTCTGTGAATTGCTGTAGACTTCTGAAAGGCCTTAAGATTAAGAACGAGCTTCTTGATTGTCCGAGAAGTCATTCTGAAATTTTGGATAAGAAATCTGGTTCAGATAAATCGGCCTATAGTAAGACAAGCAATCATTTGAAGAGAACCATGCATAAAATGACATTGAATTATAAAATGATGAGATAGACAGAAAGGGAGTAGATGGCATCCGAATAGACAAAGAAACTTGGAGTTTTATTGATTGAATTGATCAATGACATTGGTAAAATGAGACATTTATTTGGAAAAGAATAGAAAGACAATAACAAATGATCTTCATTGTGCCCCTTTGACAAAAACAGTTTCCTTTGACGAGCTTCCTCCGGAGAACCCTAGTCCTGCTTTGTGGGGACGATGTTTCTGGATCATTGGCTCGATGCGGCCATCTTCGTTCTTGCCGAGTCCCTTGAAGGGTTGATAGCCATACTTCAGGAGTAAATCAAATCCCTTTTTTGACTTCATAAATTGCGGAAACAATGGGTGATTCTTAATGGTGCTGTAGTCGATTCGACCTCCAACCTTGAAGAATTGAGGACCTTTCCATCGTGTCGTGGCTACTGTGTGCAGAGATGTCTCTGATGATGCCCGAAGTATTTCTCAATTTTCTCCGTGACTGATCTCTTCACTTTCCCTGATGCTGGGAATGTTCGCATTGAACGATGGCCGGGGAATCATGGGCTGCGGGAGCCTTTCTTCTGGGTCTTCTCCCAATATTGTGGTAATCATCCCACCTTTTGACCACTTCACACATTGATGGAGAGTGGAAGGCACTGCATTAGCATTATGAATCCACGTCCTTCCGAGCAGCAAGTTGTAGGTTGGTGGTACATTAACCACATGGAAAAGGACGGAGTGAACCGAATAGTTGATAAACACTTCCAGAAATATCTTGCCCTTGGCCGTTTGACCATGATTGTCAAACCCATAGATAGTGATGGGATCTGGAATGTATTCCTCGTCCTTGATCCCTAATGCCTTTGCGGTCATTTCGGGACATATGTTGAGGCTACTGCCTCCATCGACCAGCACATGGGGAACCGTCATTCCTCTGACTCGAACGACAATGTACAAGGCATTATTATGAAAGGAATGAGGCTTTGGAAGGTCCTCATCCGAAAAAGTGATTGGTGCATTGGTCATGGCGGAGTTCACAATCTGTGCCATGTCTTCAGGAGTAGTGCTGGGCTTAACTTTGATTTTTCTGAGTAAATCATCCAGTACTTGCTGATGCTTGCTAGAATTCTTGGCCAAGTCAAGGATGGAGACATTGGATAAAGCGGTCAGAGGCTTCTGACTTGACCTGTCTGGCCTTGGTCTAACGATTTGCTTGAAGAAGTCAGGAGTTCCTTTTGATTTGGGAACTGACTTCACAGGTGCTTCCGCAACTTTCATTTTACCGAATGCTGAAATTAAGTCCATCTTCTTAGAATCTGGAGCTGCTTGTCGTAGCACTGACACCTGGTGCTGAACTTGTAGGTCTTGCGCAAAACATGGCTTGATATGCTCATGCGGTAGAAATGGTTGTGCATACACTACCGCTGTGGTGTGCGAGGGGAAGGGGTGATTGAGAATGTCCATTTTCTCTTCTTCTTCTCCTTCTACCAATAGATTCTTTTCAATGAGATCTTGCACAATGTTTTTGAGAACAAAGCAGTTCTCAGTGTTGTGTCCCACTGTCCTGTGGAACTTGCAGAACTGATATTTCCATTTCCCCATGGGCACAGGGGGATCGGCCAATCTGGGCAACTTAACCATCTCTTTTGATAGCATGTACTCGAGCACATCCTCGAGTGATTGGTCGAGAGGAGTAAATTTTCTATCGTAACTCCATCCTTCATGTTTGGTCTTCTCACGCAGTTTCGGCCCTTGATCCTGCTGAGGAGGCTTGCTGTATTGAGGAGCAGGCTTTGCTTTCTGGTCCTTGTTGTTCGAACTGCCTGTGCCATAGCAGTAATCTTTCTTCTGCCCTTTGTGCTGATTTCGGCCTTTGTTGTTGTTGCTGGCAGAATAAGTGAAGTGAGCTTTCTTTTTCTGCTCACCTTGGGAGTTGTTCTTGGAAAAGGTGAAGCCTTCATAGACTCCATTTTCCACACTTAGTTCGAGCCATTCGGCTCGTTCAGTCAACTCAATGAAGGTCCTGGATGGCGCTGTGGAGATCAATCCTCTTAACGGCTGCGAAAAATTGTTGAGGATCAGGGACAATGCATGCCTTTCCGAGATAGGATCTCTCATCTTGTTACAGGCTGATCTCCATCTGTGAATAAAGTCCCGTGCTTTTTCATTCTCATTCTGCCTCAAATTGCAGAGATGACTTAATGTGGGAAGTGCCTCTGTGTTGAACAAGAAGCGTTCAATAAAGAGATTCACAACTTTGTCGAACTCCTTGAGCTCGATGGGATTGATATGCTCAGCATACCATTTGGCTGCAACTCCTTCTAAGCTGGGGGGGAAGCATAGAAACAATGCTAGGTTATCCCTTCTGAACCTCGAGCATTCAACAAAGAAAGTGGCGAGATGCGCTTTTGGGTCGCCAGAACCATCAAACTTGATGAATTTTCCGGGAAGATTCTCCAGATCATCATCCCCTTCTAAGCCGTCATAGAAGTCCTCACTGGTGAAGACTTTCTTGCCCTTGTCGCGGGCTTGGAGATCCTTGACAACTCGGGCCATTTCTTTAAACTGCGCTTGCAAAGGCTCTTCTTTATCTCTGCTTTTTGATCTACGACTTTTACTTTGGCCACGTTTCTGAAATGCCGGAGGCACCTCATATTCTTTATCAGTATTTTCAGTGGAATCTGATTCATCTGAAAACTCTTCTGGTTGGATCTGTTTCTTGGGAGCCTTCTTGCCCCTGCGACTATGAAACCTTTCTCTGAATGGATTTCTTTCTGAGCTGGTCCCGGGCTGCTCATTCATCATTTTGTTCATCATTTTTCTGAACATGGCATACATTTGAGGGTCTATGCCGTCATCTTCTTGCTGCTGTTCCTGACTCTTCTCAGATCGAGGGGAACCCATTTCTTCTTCCGAGGCTGACGAGTACTGGGATGCCGTGGTTCTTTTGCCTGATCTTGTCTCAACCATCAAATGGTATGGATGCTCTCTGCAGGACAAAGACCTGATTAGATTATGAAGGAATTAGCTTTTGGAAGAAATATTTGTTGAAAATATGGTAGACAATTTGGAAAAGATGTCCCATTACTAGGGACTGAGTCGTCGTGTGAATCACGACAATTGTGTTGTCATTCCTTCTGCAAAAGAAATAAACAACGAAAATATGCCTTGTTACCTAGGCGAGGTCGTCAAACCACAATGGAAAGAGAAAGAAAATTTTATTGAAATAAGGAAAATATGATTTTATTGATCTTGACAAAGAGGAGGAGGACATACGATTTGCCACCATTCACGATAGTCGGCAGACACTCTAGGACCGGGAAAGATTTTAAGAGAAACAAAGGAATCCCAGCTGTAACGGGCAGAATGATATGCCCCGGACCATTGTGCGGAAGTGAGATCAAACTCTGCCATAACTCCTGATAACAAGCGGGCTTCAACGTACTGCTGCCTTTGAGAGAACTGCCGAACACATCTCTCTGGTTGGTAATAAGTGCAAAAGAAAGGTCCCAGCAGCTTAAACCGCTTGCCATAAGCGTACGTATATCTGGGAGGAGACAACTGCCGATCAAAATAGTCCCAGACTACGTCATCCTCTTGAATGTTGTTGATCATAGACCGGTACTGCGACACTGGGAGAAGTTCTTGACCATTGTATCTGAAAGAGCTTGCTTGGGTTGGTACGTGTTGGAAAAACCAGGACTGAAGTGCGTAGATGCATCCTTCAACTAAAATGGACTCTCCAAGTGAGAATCGAGTCAGACCTCGATAAAGGAAGGCGAGCGCTGCCATGGCTATAGAGAGGCGATTAGTTTGCCGACTTCCCCGTCTTCTCATAAGCTGGATTATTCTGATGTCCATATAGTTTTGTCCGTCTGGGAAGAGGGATAACCCTACAGTGCACAGGACCATTGCATTCTGAATCTTTTCTTTGGCTGTTCTTGATAGCGAGCTGACTTCGACGAAGGTCCCGTACTGGCGGTACAACTCAAGTAGGTCAACATATTCATTTCCTTCTAACTGGATCAGGGGCCAAGATCGGCGGCCTGTCATACGAGCTAAGGAGTCTCGGGGGTCCAAACCCTTGACATTGATAAGGAATTGATGCTCTAATGGGTCTCCTGGTTGACCGGCTGGTTCTGGTAACCCCATGATCTCTGAAAATTCGTCCATTAAAACAGTCATTTCTCCCCATGGGAACCAGAAGGTACACGTCCGTGGATTCCATCGCTCCGCCATTGCATGGATTAGGTTGCCATTGATGGTCTGCTTTCCGACTGCTGATGCCAGCTCTAATCCGCACTCGCTCAAATGGTCCGGGAACATTCGGGAAAAGCTCTTTAGCCAGGAATAATACCACTGGGGAATGAAAGTTCCGGTGCTGAGGGCTCGATGTTCAGGACGACCTTGTCGCACCTCGAAGGAGATGTGACCTTCAGGAAAGATAGGATCGACTTCACTGGATGCCATCGAACTGAAAACAGAGGAAGACTCAGAATGAGACTTAGGAAAATGTGAGAATTTTTGAAAAATTTTGCAGGCAGGATAAAAATGCAGCTAGAAATTCGAGATCCAGTAGAAAGGTAGAATGTAAAATCGCCTGGAGTTTTGGAAGAAATGAGATATTTGAAAAAATCATCCAGGGTTTGAGAAAACATCTTGTGGAAAATGAGGATGTTTTGAAAAAGGCCTAAGAAGTTGGAAAACATTGGGAAATATAAGAAATTAAGGAAATCATACACATACAATCACATCCTGCACAAACATTCATGCACATTCAGCACTCCCTAAAAGGCTGACTCTAGATGCATCAATTTGAAAACAGCTGTAGGAGCTTAATCCTAACTCTAAGTTCAGATCATCTTTGTCCAATCCAGTTATGCCGATATACCCGAATCGAAATCCGAGGTACGTGGCATAGAGTTTCAACTCCGGTTCTAAGGTAAGGTTTTCCAACATCCTTGAGCGCCTACCGATATACTTCGGACTGTGGCCCGCAGTACGTGGTAGGGGGGTGTTAACCCAAATAATTGGCCTAGTTGTGAGGCTCTGTCCCGAACTATGGTTCTGGAAGAGAGCCCAGCAACGTGAAGACCGAGTAATGATAGGTAATTGGAGATTTTGAAAAATGATCACATGCAAGAAATAGATGGCTCTAAATCCTAGAGAGATAGATTTTGAAAACTTTGAAGAAGCATATATTGTTTGCATTCAGATCCTAAATTGAGGAGGGTTGTATTTAGACCTAAGTGTATGTGAGCATGAAAATTTCTCCTCAATATGGTCCTACCAAACCATGCCTAAGCTATATGCAATCAATGTCAGCTAGGTCAGAATCTAGGCTCCTAGGCTCACATGATATTGAAAGTAAAAGAGCTGACATTTTGTGAACATAATTTTGATAATTAAACTAAGTCAAGCATAATTTAGGTCAGACAGGGACAGGTCCCATCACGGTCGCCAAACCTGTTATCATCGCGAAATTTTCCCCCGTATTCCCCTTCCTTGCGGAAGAGAAAGAGGGAAACGCTTTCGCGATTCAAACTTGACCGTATTTTGGAAATTGTTTTGAAATACTCGCCTCCGTTTTGAAAATTGCGGGAAAAATCCATGGGATGGGGCTCGACCTGTCGGTACGAGGTTCGACCGTTCCTGCCGCCTTTAACAGGGGTAATCGAACCAATGACCAAAATTGTGCTTGACTTAGTTAAATCATCAAAATCATGTTTTATCCTAAATGCACAGAGAATTCAGGCATGTGCTATGAGACTTGGTAAAATGCAGCTTGGGAAAACATGATGTATGCTTGGAAAACATTTGGAGTTGAAAAGATTCTCTCAAGAAAAAGTTGAAAGTCACTTTCTCAGGAAAACTCATGTGAAAAAGGCTTTTTGAAATCACGGAAAAGTTCACGAAGTTGTGGGAAAATCATGAATGGTTGAAAATCCTGGGAAAATGGAAGTGATTCTTGAGAAAAGGGTGAACCTTTTGAAAAGGGAAACACTTCTTAGGAAAACTTGAACTTTGAGGGTTTTCTTAGGAAAATGATGGAAATTCGTTGGAAAGCCCTTGTGGAAAAGGAAAATTGAAACTTGAGAAGTTGAAAACCTGAGAATCTTAACCTTGAAATACTTGGAAATCGATTTTGACTTTGAGAAAGGTGAGAGACTTCTCTTGAAAATCTTGGAAAAATGACCTTTTCCCAGGGAAGACTATGGAAAACTTGGCTTGAAAAAACCGATTTTTGAAAGATTCTTAGAGTTTCTTGAGAAATCGATTTCTTGAGAATGAAATTTTCTTAAGAAAATCATAAGAAAACCAAGGATTTCATGATGCACATGATATGAATGAAAGAATGCACTTTGAAAGGTTTTCTAGGAAATTTGTTGGAAAATGTGCATTAAGTCAAAATAAATCCTTCACATATTCTGACTGTGGCCATGAATATGTTCCGAGTTTAATTGATTTAATGCACAAGATTTTGAAAACATTGGAAATATGATGTGCATTTTCAAGATAGCCTAAGAGTGTAGGCTCAATGTGACTAGTAGAAAGATGATGGATCTGGGTCTCGTCCATATTCCGACTAGGGCCGTAAATATGGATTCCACCGAGTTCATCAACTCCCTAAGAGTTGGTGCATGTGCCATTCGTGAACATCCATAGTGCTTTTGAAATAACAATGCATAAATCATATAAGCAGGATATTGCATAAATTCAAACTATATGATATGCGTCCTAGTCTAAGCAGAAAATTAACTCTCTTATTCCAAAATTTACATTATTACATCACTAAATAAAGGACATAAAAGAAATTTGCAGACTTCAGCTCCTTCTTTTGAATGTTCCTGCCAAACTTGAAATAGGGTTAGCTCAAATATGTGGGTTTTTCCAAGATTTTCCAATAATATTATGAAATTATTGGATTTAATTGGATATAAACCCTATTCTCATGCTTCCTTGATATTTGAAATGATGAAAATGCCGGAAATTCAGTAGAAAACAATTTGAAATTCGGAATTGGGGTTAAAATGACCAAAATACCCCTAAAATCAAAGTTATACCTTTAAAATCAGGGTTTTTTTGAAGGAAATTTTGATAAAATTGAGATTTTGAAATTTAAATTGAATCAAATGCAGTAAGAGACATGATGACATGCTGCTAAACACATTAATACTGTAAAAATCAGAATTTGACATATTGCAATTTATCCAAAATCATGAATTTCGCTTGTTTTTCGCTTGGATCTGGGTCCTGCGGGACCCTGTTTTGGTATTATGGCTAATCCGAACCTCAAATGGATTCCAAATTGCACCAAATTCGGTATGAAGCCTCTACTTACTCTGATAAACAGCCTAGAATGCTAAAAATCACGAAATGATATGATTTAAATGCTAAACTTTAAAGAAAGTCCTAAAATGGTGGATTTTGCCTATGGATCCGAACCAAATGCAATTCTTAACATGATAATGCAATATTTACACCATAAAAACTTTTGATATTTTGCATACTGCTAAAAGACCCGAAATGGAACATTTTTGGTTTTTACAGCCTTGGGATTTGAGCCATGGTGAGTTCAGAAACAGGGATTTAGTTCTGATAGAGGTAAAAATTACCCTAATCTGATGTAAAATGCCAAACAAATATAAAACAGCCATGGAAATTTATGAAATTAATCAGAGATACTGACGACACCTACATGAACAACTTTCATGTTTATGACTTCGGCTTTTGATCAACAGAAACACAGATAAAAATGTAACTATTTCTGCCTAAATCAACAGAACAGACAAATGTAGCAAACAGGGGACTGACAAGAAAAATCCTAAGCAGGTATCAACACTGTTCTAAAAATCACAGGCTTTCATATGAAAACAGAGGACACCTCGGACATAACTTTCACTTTTTACAGTTTTAGATTTGGAGCAACACACAAAGAGAAACCATAGCCCTAGGTCGATCCAAGATCTCAGAGGCCCAAATTAGGCTCTGACACGTGTCCCAAACTCTCGGATTTTTGTCAGACATTAAAAAAAATCAGAAAAATCTGAGAAAATCATATTAAAAACTAGGCATTCTCCCGAGTTCAGAAAAATCTTTCAGATGGAAAATCGGATCTCCCATGAGGGATATATCTATTTTACAAGTCAGCAAATGATTTTCAAAATGCATCCCGGGTAACAAAACCCGACTTGCCATTTTGAATGTTTACCGCAGTAAACAAATTCAAATGCCTCCGAATTTTGGCAAAATTTCAGGGACACCTACAGGCGCATTTTGTGATTTTTTTGGGTTTTTTAATAAAAAATAAATGCATGAAATGACGTGTGGACTGACTGACAAAAACAGAGACCTACTAAAAATAAGCAGAATTGAAATAAATGCTAAATTAATCCTAATTAATTCATGAAATATGCTAAATGAATGAAATAAAATGCAAATTAAACTAGCTAACTACATGAATTGTTAAAAATCATCAAGGAAGCATAATGAAACATTTTTATATATGTCGTTTTATGAGAATAGCTCAATTCATCCTTCGGATGAGCTCTTTCTTCAAACGACTCCCGATTCGAATTATGGAATCAAATCAATGGGAAAAGAAGTGCACCTTGCTTCGTTACGCAGCGTAGAAGCTCTTGAAAGGGGCGGCTATCACGAGCTTTTTTCGTTCTTCGCTCCGGGCTTCAGATGGTTCACCAAAATCGACCTCCGCTTGAATCCAATTGGCCACTGCACGAGCTTTACTCCACCTTCTCCAATGAGCCAAAGGGGGCAGGATTTCCAAAGTTCAAAATCAGATTTTATTGAGGCTAGGTCGGATTTTCAAGATCACAAAATGGTCTCCAAAGATGCTCCTCTCTCCTGGGCGTGGAGCCTTGTTTTTATAAATTTTCTGAAGAAATTTGAAATTCAAACAGGCTCAATCTGAGCCCTCCATGTGGCGCCATCTCAGGGGGTGCCATGTGGGGGTTTGAAATTCGAATTTGGCTTTTGCAGGGAGCCCTCAAGTGGCGCCACCTCATGGGGCTATTTTGATTTTTTGAGAAAATAAAAAAAATGGGAATTTTGTGGGTGAGACACCTCAGCAGGGGGAATTTGGAATTTTTCAAAAGCTTGCTTGATTCTCTCTGCAAAGAACTCCCAGATGGCGCCACCTCAGAGGGTGTTCTCTTGGAATTTGAAATTCAAACTCACCTTTTGTAGGGAGTCCTCAGGTGGCGCCACCTCTGGGGAGTTCAAATGTTTGAAATTTTGCTTTTTCTGCAGGAAAGGAGGGGCTGACATGTGGCATTTTCTCAAAGTGGCTCCTACGATGCCATGTGGCAGGAGAACATGAAGGGAGGAAGCAAAATGCGCCACCTCATAGGGGGGTTTTTCCTACTTTTTCTGATGCAGGGAGGTCTGGACATGTGGCAGACAAGTGTCAGCTGTCTAGAGAGGCCTTCTCAAATGGCGCCACCTCAGAGGAGAATTTGAATTTCAAATGGAGGTTGGCCCTGAAGGAATGGAGGGTGGACATGTGGCGCCACCTCAGGGTGACTCCTACAATGCCATGTGGCAAGAGGGAGAAAAAGGAGAGAAGGGACATGTGGTGCCCTCATAGGCCATCTGGAAAGATCAGAGCTCAGAATTTGCGCCACCTAGGCCTTGTTTGAATTTTGAATGGTTTGCTTTTTCTGAAGAAAGCCAGGAGTGACATGTGTCTCCTACTTTTCTGAGAAAAGTAGGGAGAAGACATGTGTCCTCTACTTTTTCTGAAGGAGTTAGAAGGAGACATGTGTCACCTGCTTTTTCTGAAAGAAGCAGAGAATGACACGTGGCAGAGGGGAGAGAAGGAGGGCCAAGCCATGTGGCGCCATCTCTGACAACATGGAAAAGGTAGAAGTTCAGGATCTGCGCCACCTATGAGGAGATTTGAATATTTGAATTCTAGTCTTTCTGAAGAGAGCAGGAAATGACACATGGCATTTGCTTTTTCTGAGGAAATGAGAGCTTGACATGTGTCCTCTGCAGGAGACACACTCCAAATGGCGCCACCTCAGAGGAGACAAGCCTACCTTTTCTGGAGGAAGCTAGGAGTGACACATGTCTCCTACTTTTTTGAGAAAAGTAGGGAGAGACATGTGTCAGGCTACTTTTCTAGAAGGAGGGAGGGGTTGACACGTGTCCTCTGCAGGAGACACACTTCAAGTGGCGCCACCTCAGAGGAGACAAGCCCCCACTTTTCTAGACAGGACAACCTATGACACTTGGCATCTTCTGGTGTTCTTTGAAATGACACATGGCGCATGATAGGATACTGACACATGGCAGATACATGGGATGACATGTGGCGGCTTCTTAAGGTAGCCCCACACTGACACTTGGCATGGAAATGGGAGGAGAGAGAAATGACAAGTGGCACCAATCCAGGGGACAAGGCTCCTATATTTTTGGGTTTTTCAAAATTCAAATTTTCAAAAGAAAAGCTTGTGTGACGCCACCTCAGTGTGGGTCCCACATTGCTTATTTACTGAAATAAGGATAAAACAACAACTTCTTTTTGGAATTTTCATAAAATCTGGACTAATTGGTAAAACAGGAATTTTTGGAAAGAGTTGGCCCCTGTAGGGCAATTTTGTAAAAGGAGGATATTTGAAATTGTCAAAAGGGCAAAATCTGAGGTGAAGTGGCTGAAATCCATATTGAAAACTATCCAGATCGTTTTCCTGAGAAAATATTTTGAAATTCAGAGTCCTGGGGGTAAAATGGGAAGAATTGATAATTTTGAAGACCCAGGGTTTTGAAATCAATTTTGAAAAGAGTTGAAATTCTAATCTGGATTGAAAATTTTGAAATCAGGAGTTCTGGACCTCGAAATGGCATGCTGTGCAGTGTAGTGATTTGAAATGCTCATGCAATGATATGTAATGTCATTTCTTATGCAATAGAATCTTGAACCAAGACTTTGAAGATGTCTGTCTCCTGTCAGGAATAAATTTTTGAACATCTGAGTTAAAATTAGAGAAATTTTGAGAGTTTCAGATGAAATTTGGACTTTTGCAAGGTTCGGGCTCAAAAAATGACCATTTTGCCCTCCAGCGATTTCAGAGGCTGGATGATGATGCTTGGTGGAACTGTCGGGGAGGTGAGTGAAAATTTGGGGTGTTTACATAGTCTTAGTCCAAGACCCGAACCAGGGGTCAAACCTCCATGGAAATCTATGAAATTTTACAGAGAACAAATAGACAGAAAAACAAAACTTTTCTTTTTTACAGATCTGAAAAAGCCTTTAAAACCAGGGAGATCCCCATCCGACAATCCGGACTTAAATATATTGATTTTAACTTTGGTCCTGATTGATACTTTCAATTGAAAATTCTGGGATAAATAGCACTACTCATTTAAAATATCTTATATTTTAAAAGTGAACAGTTGACAGAAAAATAACAATACTCACTTTTTACAGATCATGAATCGGATCTGTAGTTTGGGATTTATAAACAACACAAGTCTGATTAGAGTTTTGGTAAACCCTAATGAGTTTTAAATTGAAAATCAGAGTCTCTGACAGAGTAAAATTACTAAACAGTGATAAAAAATTTTGAAAATTTCACAGTAGGTAGATCTAATCAATATGAATCCATAGCAATTTACAGATCTAAAATCGGATATAGGATGAGAAAAATATCATAACAGCAAGTTACCCTCTTGATTTTAACAACGATTTTAAAGTTTTAAAAACCCGACTTGATGTCTGATTTTTCTGACAGGGTTCCTGAAGTCCAAAATCTCTGATTTTTTTACAGTAGATCAATCACATATGCATGCATCACATATAAAAAAATCAGAAATTAACAACACATATTTCAATCCGAAACAACATGCTCTTTTCTGTTCTAAACTAAAAACACACAGAAATCTAAGAAACTTGAGAAAATATGCATTAACTAATGAAAAACAATAAAATAAACCATAAAACAGTAAAATAAAAATTATTTCTATGCTGGAAAACGTGTAATAAACATGAATAAACAAATAAATAAATAAAATACATGGAATCAATGGCTGGAATTTGCTTTCACCTTTGAAATCATGGATTTAACCCATTTAACGGGTAAATCTCACGTTTCGTCGGTTAAGAATATGAAAAACGTACCTCTCATCAATTCTAATGGATTAGAATCCTTGAAATCACCCTCAAACTGAGTTAGATCATCTTCTTGGGTCGATTTTGGGGTTCTTTGATGAAATCCATGGTTAAATCCATGAACACAAGAGTTTCCATGGTGAAATCTATTGAAAAATCATAAAAAACTAATAAAATAATAATAAAATAATATTAAATAACTCACCTTGGGGCTGCAGCTGCAATTGAGGAAGGTGGAGGTGCTGGAGAGGAAAGAGAGGCCACAAAAATTTGAGAGAAAAATAGCTCCTTTTGACCTCTTGAAGTCCCCTATTTATAGGTTTTCAAAACCTCCTTAATTAGGGTTAATTAAGGAGTTTTATTCTTTTAGAACTCTTTCTAATAAATCCAATAAAGGGGGCAACGATTTTTTGGAGAATTATAGCCTAGGTGGGACTCTAATTAATCCCTAATTAGCTCCTAACTAAACCTAGAAAACCCGCAAATGTGATGCCACTTGGCATCTTCCACATTTGGTTTTTTAAAAAC
This sequence comes from Nuphar pumila, assembly GCF_984573655.1. Taxonomy (NCBI): domain Eukaryota; kingdom Viridiplantae; phylum Streptophyta; class Magnoliopsida; order Nymphaeales; family Nymphaeaceae; genus Nuphar; species Nuphar pumila. The sequence continues at coordinate 40,514,515 of NC_143260.1, forward strand.
CTTTAAAAACACTAGTTTTAAAAACTAAACTTCAAAATGGGTTTTCAAAATGATATTAACTCTTCTAAACCCCTAACACTAACCAAGACACTGACTAACCCTAGTCTAGCTCTGACTTACTCGAATATGGCGCCACCCCGAGTGGGCCCTACTTGAGTTTTTCAAAAAGTGATTTTAAAACTTGAAATTGAAGGAGTTTTCAAAATGATTTTCAAAAGCAATCTTAAAATTAGAATTTTTGAAATGGCATAGGGTTCTAACCAAGTCATAACTCCTCTGGATATGGTGCCAACTGAGTGGGCCCACATCGAGTTTTAAAGAATTTTGAAATAAACACTGAAAATGGTTTTGAAAAGGGGTTAAAATCAGTATTTGAAATTCAAGATCTTTGAAAATAGGGTATCAAGCGAACTGGAACTCCGAGTTAGAGTCTCTGATATTTTAGATTTTAGAATTCAAATGGAAGAATTTTCGAAAGATTTTATCAAAAATTGATGAAATAAGTCAAAAACACAGTCAGGGTTAGACTTCTAACTCGATCAGGACTCTGAAATAGAGTCCTGAATTAACTGGACTCTACGAAATGACCTAATTTTTGAAAACAAATGGAAATAAATGAAAATGGAATATAAACAGACTTCAAAACAGACTCCTGACTGGACTAGGACTCTAGGACAGAGTTCTGATCGGATTGAAACTCTAGATTTTTGGTATTTTTCTGAAAAACAAATGAAAGAACCTGTGAAACCAGTGAAAGCAATAACGAATACTGGAATAAAACAGAGTTCTGATTCAACTGAGACTCTGAGGACAAAGTCCTGATTGAACTAGGACTCTCAGATTTTTGGATTTTCTGAGAAAACAAATGAGAGAATTTTGAAAAATAGTTAAAAACATGATGAAATTGAATTTTGGTTCAAAGTCCTGATCTGATTAGGACTCTAAGAAAGAGTCCTGATTCAATCAGAACTCTAAGAATTTTGGTTTTCTGATGAGCAAATGATGAAATTTGGGCAAAGCTTTTGAAAACCAGTGAAAATGAAGTGAGAAAATCAATTTTGGAAAGAGTCCTACTTCGATCAGGACTCTGAGGTAGAGTCCTGATTTGATTAGGACTTTGAGATAAAACCTCAGAATTTTGAAATTCTTTGATAAAAATGTAACAAATTTGATAAATGGAAAGATTTTTGAAAGATTTTCTCAAAATTGAAATCAGGATCAGAGTCCTGATCCAACTAGGACTCTCTGAACAGAATCCTGTTTTGACTAAAACTCTGAGTTTCTGACTCATTTTGAAAGATTTTAAAAGATTTGATTGAAAATGAATAAAATAGATGTAAAAGATTAGAGTCCCAATCCAATTGAAACTCTGAAGAAGAGTCCTGATTCGATTGGACTCTTGAAGAAGAGTCCTGATCCAACTAGGACTCTAGAATTTTGGCCAAAACAGAAGATTTTGAAAGGTTTTCTTCAAAAACAGGTAAAAAGATAGTGAAAAGTAGAGTTCTGATCCGACTGGACTCTGGAAAAAGAGTCCTGATCCAACTAGGACTCTTAAATTTTTGGAGATTTTTGACAAGTAAAGGAATCCAGAAGCGATACCACCTAAATGGGTCTCATCTGAGAATTGAAATCAGTTGAAATTGAGTTTGAAATGAATCCAGATTGTTTTCTGAGAAAATATTTTGAAATATAAAGTCCTGGGGTTGGAAAATGACAGAATGTTGAGTAAAAACCCAGGTTTTGAAATTGATTTTTGAAAGAAAAAGTTTTAAAACTCAAATCTGGATTAAATATTTTAAAAACATGAGTGCTGGATCTCGAAAATGAGATGCAATGACATGCAATGACATGCAATGCTATGCAATGCGATGAAATGATATGCAATTACATATAAAATAGACAAACACTGGATGAGGGTGAAAATTTGGGGTGTTTACAGATGCCCCTCTTTGCTACGAAGCCGGTATAGGGTCGAGCTTAGTGGCAAAGAAAACATACCAAATTTGAACCATAAAATGCCCCAGTTAGATAAATCTGACTAGGTATGAAAGAATTAATTCAAAGGATGATGGTAGATATGAAATGGAGAATAAGGAGAAAATTTTATTTCAAAAGAAATGAGGTTCAGGTTTTGTCCTTAACCTGGATGGGACGGGAAATACCTCGTATGGAACGAAGCTCAGGTTTTTGACCCTTGACCTGATTGGGAAGAAAATGGAATACCTCATCAAAGGAGGCCCAGGTTTATACCCTTAACCTGATTGGGCGGAAAATGAAATACCTCATCAAAGAAGGCTCAGGTTTATACCCTTATCCTGATCGGGCAGAAAATGGAATACCTCATCAAAGGAGGCTCAGGTTTATACCCTTATCCTGATCGGGCAGAAAATGAAATACCTCATCAAAGGAGGCCCAGGTTTATACCCTTATCCTGATCGGGCAGAAGATGAAATACCTCATCAAAGGAGGCCCATGTTTATACCCTTAACCTGATTGGGCAGAAAATGGACGGAATCCTCGAAAGAAGAGACCGTGATGAAACCTTCGGATTTCCGCACAATAAATCCGATAGGGGTTTTGCAAAAGGAAGGAAATTGGGGTCCCTAAAGTTTGAAAAGGGATTGATTTTGGGCGCCTCATTGCTGAGACTAATTAACTTTTGAAATTGCCTTTTGCTGGAATTGGTGGCTTAACCTCAAGTCGAAATTGGACTGTCTATGGTGGGACAGTGGGGACACAGGGAAGTGTGCGAATCTAAGAGCCCATGCGCTCAGATTATACCAATAGAAGGGAAGGAATCTTGAAAACTCCCGTAATCAAGTCCTAAAAGGGATGGTGTCAGGATGCGCCAAAGATGAACCTCAAGCTCTCTCTTCATGCCAGAATAGCTAGAAAATATTGTCAAAATGTTGAAAATTATTGTTGATTCAAAATAATTGAAAATGATGCACATTGTTTTGAAAGTATTCCCTCTTTTCTACCTGAAGTATTACCTCCGACTGGGCTTAACTCCGTAGAATCAAGATTCAAATTCAAATTGCTCGCGATTGACTTTCTTTCAAGGAAGCTATCAATTTCCTTGATATGGACGGAAAAGAAAGTATTCTTGATATTGCGAGAGCTATTGGTGAAAGAATATTGATAAAAGAATTTCACAAAATTAAAGAAGATTCTTGATAGATTTGGCAGTCTGATATCCTGGGATTTTTTTCTCATGATGATCTTTCTGCACTCTCTTTTTAGCAGATTGGAGCTCTCTTGGATTTTTTCGGGAATTACATCATCCTTCATTTTGGAGATGTCCTGACTTTTCTCTCTTTTTGGGAAGGGTACGTCACAAACTCCTTCATCTCAGAGATGTTCCGATCCTTCTTTTCTCTCATGGATTATCATGATGATTATTGGCTCTTTGTTTGGGGATCTCTTGATGATAGCAGAAATTAAATATCTTTTAGGGTTTGTCGGTAGGCTCATCACACTCGCCTTCATTTCGACGGTGATATGAACTTTCCCTGGAAGGATCCATCACAAACTCCGTCATCTTGGAGATGATCCAAATCTTCTTTGGCCTCGGGGGTCGACTCGCTTAATTCACCTTCATCTTGACGACAATTGAGAGATCCCTTTTGCAGATATTTAATTGCAGCTTAGGTGATTGAGGAGATATGGAAATTGAGTGGATTTTTTTGTATCACACAGGATATTTCGACTGCTTTATTTTTCAAGAATGATCTTTAAAATCGTGTCATTGACTGCGATCAATATCAATCACTTATGGCTTTGCAACAACATTGAGTATTCTTTGCTGGCCATATCGAGGATTTATTCTGCATCCTTTTGGTTGGCCAATAGAAAGATTTTGAATTTTGAATCGTTTTTCGCGAAAGCATTGTCCTTTCGGAAGTAATACTGGAGGTATTCTGAAGTAATAATTTTATGCAATAAAGATTTTTGAAATCAACAAATATTTAATGACAAATTGGCAAAATTTTCTTGAAATCCTTTGTGAAAGCGAGCATTTGAAGCACAACACAACACATCCATGACAAAAATTCTCTTCTCCTTTCCCCAAATGAGACGATTTAGAATTTGGAATTAGGAATTACTCCTCTCCCTTCCCCAAAGGAGAGACTCAGAAATTGGAAATAGGATATTGAAAGACCTGAAGATCGAAATTGAGAATTGGTTTACTGGGAGCGACATGGGTTCCGTAGAGATTCATCCTAAGAACGACATTGGTTCGATTGAGAACGACATTAGTTCAATAGGGATTCAGCCTAAGAACGACATTGGTTCAATTGAGAACGTCATTGGTTCACTGGGAACGACATGCGTTTAATAGGGATTCAGCCTAAGAACGACATTGGTTCTATTGAGAACGGCATTGGTTCACTAGGAACGACATGGGTTCAATAGGGATTCAGCCTAAGAACGACATTGGTTCAATTGAGAACGACATTAGTTCAATAGGGAACGACATGAGTTCAATAGGGATTCAGCCTAAGAACGACATTGGTTCAATTGAGAACGACATTAGTTCACTTGGAACGACATGGGTTCAATAGGGATTCATCCTAAGAACGACATTGGTTCAATTGAGAACGACATTGGTTCATTAGGAACGACATGAGTTCAATAGGGATTCAGCCTAAGAACGTGGATTAGGAGGACTTCAACCTACAAATCATATATCTAAAAAATACCAATCCAAAAGGAGTTCGACCTAAGGACTGTAAAGAATATCGGATCAGGAGGACTTCAACCTACAGATCAAAATTTTTGGCAAATGGGATTAGTTCCGAAGGAGTTCAACCTAAGAACCGGGGATTAGTAAGACTTCAACCTACAGATTGAAATTTTGAGAACGAGATTGGTTCGAAAGGGGTTCAACCTATGAGCCGTATTGGTTTGACAGGCGTTCAACCTACAAATCACATTGACTCTGCAGGGGTTCGACCTACGAACTATCAATTCCATAGGGATTTAACCTAAGGATCACATTGGTTCTGCAGGGGTTCGACCTACGAACTATCAATTTCATAGGGATTTAACCTAAGGATCATAGCTTAAGAAGGAATGATTCCAACTTGTGAGCTTTGAATGGACCAGGCGCTAAACTGGGTTTTTGAGGGAAGATTCGAATCAGAATTCAACTCTTCAAGGAAAACTAGATGAATTGGATTTTGAAAGAAAATTCGAGTCAGAACTCGGATCTTCTAGACCAATTTGCAGGGTAGTTTGAGTAGAAGTTCAAACTTGTAAAGGAAAGCTAAGCGAATTGGATTTGAAAGAAAATTCAAGTCGGAACTTGGATTTTCTAGACCAACTCTGAAGGAAAAGAAAACTCGAGTCGGAACCCGAATCTTCGAAGGAAAACCAAGTCCATTATGGAAGGAAAAGAAATCCGAGTCGGAACTCGAATCCTGAAGGAAAGGTAGATCAATTTGGAAGGAGAAGAAATTCGAGTCGGAACCCGAATCCCGAAGAAAACTAGATTAACTAGAAGGAAAGAAGATTCGAGTCGAAACTCGAATCCCAAAGGAAAACTAGACCGGTCAGAAGGAAATGAAATTCGAGTCGGAACTTGAATTCCTGAAGGAAAATTGAATCAATTAGAAGGAAAGGAAATTCGAGTCGAAACTCGAATTTCAGAGGAAAACTAAACCGGTTAGAAGGAAAATAAATCCGTATATGGATTATCGTGCACCACATTCACTCGTGCATCAAAATCTTTTCTAAATTCTTTTTCATGAAACGTCCAGTTCTGATAATCACTCATAAAACCCTTCCTGTATAGATGATGTCTAACGCTATGAGGTTCTACAAATCGATTATTCTTACAAATCTTGCAGGGACACCTAATCTGACCTGTGGGATCCACTGTACTGACACTTGTTGTTATAAATTCAATAAAACTTTCAACATCATCCATATATTCATGCGATAACTCATTGTCCACTATCCTACAGTACATCAATTCACGGTTTGCAGTCATTTTCTTATGATGTTATGAATAATAGCCTAACGAATTAAAAGAGAACAATCAGAATGCTACGATGAAAAAAATATCAAATTTATCATACAATATATGATGTCATACAATAACAAGAATTTTGATGCATGCATTGATAACTTAATATTTTCATGTGCAAACTATTAATGACACGATACATTTATTTGAAGCATGCTTTCATTATACAATTTCACATGGAAGTCATAATCAAATTGAAAGTAACTACATGCAAGCATGAATACAATCACATCAAACATTGTAATACATCTAAATCATTCATATCAAAAAAATGTTAAACATGTACCTGCAACAAACACACTTCAATATCTCACTAACTACTACCATGCCTAGCATGGACTTCGTACTCCAAAAATAAGAACACTTCCATATCCATACATTAAAATCATGCTCAGCATGATCTCCAAACTCCAACAAAACAACCCTAAATATCAACAACTAAGTGAGTGTGTGAAGAATAAAGTGTTACATCTAATAAATTAAATAACATGTGATACGCTTGCATCACTTACTCACCACAGGTATTTACCCAATTTGCATTGTTTTTGTCACTTACTTACCACAGGTGGCTGAGCACGAGCTGGTTCCGTTGAAAAATCTGCACAAAAAAATGCTGTTTTAAAATAAAGTCACTAAAAAAAAAGAGGTTGTTCCGGCAAGAGGTCGACTCCCCTATTGTTCTGGCAGGAAGTCGACCCCCTTACGGAACATAAAGGGGTTAACTGACCCCCTGTTTGGGCAGGGGGTCGACCCCCAGCCTTTCCGCTAGTGTGTCGACTCCCTGCCGGAACAGCAGGGGGTCGCCCCCCTGCCGAAACAGGCAAGGGGTTAACCCCCTGCTGTTCCGGCAAAGGGTTAACCCCTTGTCTGTTTCGGCAGGGGGTTAAACCCCTACCGGAGTCGACCCCCTGCCGGAAAGGCAGAGGGTCGACCCCCTGCCAGAAAACGCAGGGGGTTAACCCCCTTGCCAGAAAATGCGTGGAGGGGGGGGGGGGTCGTTTACCTGTCTCCGGGGGGTGGGGCCTGCGGATGGTGGGACCGGCGAACGACGAAGAGTGGGACCGGCAAACGGTGAACAGTAGGAGCGGCGATCGACGGGAGCAGCGAAAGAAGAAAAGGAAAAGCTGTCTGGGATTAGGGTTATTCGAAAATTAGCGACGACCTAGCGACAGATTAATTCTGTCGCTAAGCCAACGTAAATCAAATTTATGAAACGAGCGATGGACTATATTCCGTCGCCAAGTCTGTCGCTAATTAGCGACGGAACAACTTTTCTCACAAACGTCATCGCCAAATGGTGCGGCCGTAACGACAAAACAATATGTCGCAAAATCCGTCGCTAATCAGCGACAGACTATATTCCGTCGCTATTTTCGTAAGCTTTATTCATTATAGCTACAGATGTTTTTCGCTCATTAATCCGTCGCTAACTAGCGACAAAAATATTCCGTCGCTAACAACGCATTTTCTTGTAGTGAAAGAACCAAGTGTGAGATCTTGTACCTCGACCTGTTGGTTGTAAATGGGTCTATAAGACCAAAATAGATTCTAAAGGTCATGTGGAGAGGTACAAGGCTAGGCTTGTTGTAAAATGTTTCACACAGATAGCGGGCATTGATTATAATGATACTTTTTTTCCAATCTCAACTAAGGAATAGTTGAGAATAATCATGTCTCTTGTAGCTCATTTTGATTTAGAGCTACACTAGATGGATGTGAAAACTGCCTTCCTGAATGAGGATCTGGACGAGGAGGTATACATGCAACAACCTCCTATTTTCAGTATAGATGACTCGAATAATTTAGTTTGCAAATTGAACAAGTCAATTTATGGACTTAAACAGACCTTTCTCCAGTGGTTTAAAAAGTTCAATTATGTAATTATGAACTTTGGATTCACTGAAAACATTGTTGATCAGTGCATTTACATAAAGACTAGTGAGAGTAAGTTCATAATTTTGGTTTTATATGTTGACAATATTCTTCTTGCAACTAATGATTTGAGTCTATTACATAAGACAAAAGTTTTTTTTCCTCTCATTTCGATATGAAGGACATGAGTGAGGCCAATTATATCATTGAAATCAAGATCTTTCATGACAGAACTAAGGGTGTCCTTGGCCTCTCTCAAAAATCGTATATCCTTAAGGTTTTTAAAAGATATAGGATAAAGAATTATTCTCTTAGTTCGACACCTATAATGAAAGGGGATAAATTGAGCTTAAATGGTTGTTCTGAGAATGATATTGCAAAGGCTAAGATAACAACTGTCCCATATGCTTCAACATTTGGGAGTTTGCAGTACACACAGATCTGCACTCGTCCTGATATAACATTTGCTATGGGAATGTTTGATAGATATCAGTCAAATCCATGCATTACACACTAGAAGGCAACGAAGAAGGTCATGCACTATTTACAAGGAACGAAAGACTATATGCTGACCTACAGAAAAACTGACCACCTAGAGGTCGTTGGATACTCTGATGCAAACTTAAGAGGGTGTATTGACAGTAGAAAATTCGCTACTAGATATATTTTCTACTAGCAGGTGGTGTTGTCTAATGGAGAAGTGGAAAACAATCTACCACTGTTGCTCATACCATGGAGGCAAAATTTATTGCTCTATACAAGACTTCGTCATAGGCTATTTGGATAAGAAACTTCATTATAGGTCTTGATATTGTGGACTCTATTGAACGACCACTAAAGATCTTTTGTGATAATGAATCAGCTATGTCCTTTTCAAATAACAACAAGAGCTTAACCTCGTGTCGACACAAGGAGTTAAAATACTTTGTTGTTAAAGAAAGAACTAAAAATCATCTAGTATGTATTGATACAATTGGGACAAAGAAAATGATTGTGGATCCCTTTACTAAAGGGCTAGTACCGAGATTGTATTCCCATGTAAAGGGGATGAATCTTTTTTTATTCCTTCTAATGCATGACAATACATTATGTGATTATATTTGTGTATATGATTTTGATTCTCTATAACTTTGTGTATTATTGATTTTGCATATAGGATCTCTCATTTAGTTAAAGAGAATAACAGAATAACAATATTAAAGGACCAATAAAATAGGCTAGAGACCAATCTATTCATAAAAGAATTTTCAACATGCTAAAACACTGAAGGTGAATTGTAGTTTAGTACACAGAAATATGACATTTCATAAAGGAGTGCTCATTTCCATAACTTATATGATTCATTCTTGTGATAAATGGTAGCATGTGAACCCACATAAAGAATTAAATCGAGATAATAGTATAAACCTCAATTTAGTATACTTTTGGTGTCAATGAGTCAGATGAGAGAATGTTGAACATAACGGATTTGGGTCCAACCCACACTACAAGAAAACACGTTGTTAGCGACGAAATATTTCCGTCGCTAGTTAGCGATGGATTAACGAGCAAAAAACATCCGTCGCTATAATCCATGAAGCATACAAAACCAACGACGGAATATAGTCCGTCACTATTTAGCGACGGATTTTGAGACATACTATTTTGTCGTTACGTCTGCACGATTTACCGACAACTCTTGCGACAAACTTTAGTCCGTCGCTAAGTAGCGACGGACTTGGCGACAACGTATCGTCTGTCGCTGGTTTCGTAAATTTGATTTACATGGGCTTAGCGACGGTAATCCGTCGCTAAGTTTCGAATAACCCTAATCTTAGGCAGCTTTTCCTTTTCTTCTTTCGTTGCTCCCGCCGTTCGCCGGTCCCACTCCCGCCGTTCTCCGGTCCCACCGTCCGCCGGCCCCGCCGCCCGGAGAAAGGTAAAGGACCCCCCCCCCCCCCCCCGCATTTTTCGGCAGGGGGTCGACCCCCTGCCGAAAAGTCAGGGGGTTAACCCCCTGCTGTTCCGGCCGGGGTTTAATCCTCTGTCGGAAACGACAGGGGGTTAACCCCCTGCGTGAAAACACAGAGGATTAACCCCCTGCCGTTTCCGGCAGGGGGTTAACCCGCTGCGTTTTCCGTTAGGGGGTTAACCCCCTGCCGGAAAACGCAGGGGACCCCTGCTCCCTACCTTTCCGGCAGGGGGTCAAGCCTTTCCTGCTCAGGCAGGGGGGCGACCCCGTGCTGTTCCGGCAGGGGGTCGACTCACTGGCGGAAAGGCTGGGGGTCGACCCCCTGCCCAAACAGGGGGTCAGTTAACTCCCTATGTTCCGTAAGGGGGTTAACCCATTATGTTCCGTAAGGGGGTCGACCCCCTGCCGAAACAGCAGGGGAGTCGACCCCTTGCGAGAACAAGTTTTTTTTTCGTGGTGACTTCATTTTAAAACAATGTTTTTTTGTACAGATTTTTCAACGGAACTAGCTCGTGCTCAGCCACCTGTGGTAAGTAAGTGTAAAAGACAATGCAAATCAGGTAAATACCCGTGGTGAGTAAGTGATGCAAGCGTATCACATGTTATTTAATTTATTAGATGTAACACTTTATTGTTCACACACTCACTTAGTTGTTGATATTTAGGGTTGCTTCGTTGGAGTTCGGAGATCATGCTGAGCATGATTTTAATGTATGAATATTGAAGTGTTCTTATTTTTGGAGTACAGAGTCCATGCTAGGCATGGTAGTAGTTAGTGAGATATTGAAGTGTGTTTGCTGCAGGTACATGTTTGCCATTTGTTTGATATGAATGATTACGATGTATTGCAATGTTTAATGTAATTGTATTCATGCTTGCATGTAACTTTCAATTTGATTATGACTTCCATGTGAAATTGTATAATGAAAGCATGTTTCAAATGATTGTATCATGTCATTAATAATTTGCACATGAAAATATTAAGTTATCAATGCATGCATCAAAATTCTTGTTATTGTATGACATCATATATTGCATGATAAATTTGATATGTTCTTCATCGTAGCATTCTGATTGTTCTCTTTTAATTGGTTAGGCTATTATTCGTAACATCATAGGAAAATGACTGCAAACCGTGAATGAATGTACCGTAGGATAGTGGACAATGAGTTATCACATGAATATATGGATGGTGTTGACAATTTTATTGAATTTGCAACGGCAAATGTCAGTACAGTGGATCCTACAGCTCAGATTAGGTGTCCCTGCAAGATTTGTAAGAATAATCGATTTGTAGAACCTCATAGCGTTAGACATCACCTATACAGGAAGGGTTTTGTGAGTGATTATCAGAACTGGACGTTTCATGGAGAAGAATTTAGAAACGATTTTAATGCACGGGTTAATGTGGTGCACGATAATCCATATACGGATTTGATATTTGATGCCGCTGTAACAGAACTGGGTTCTGCTATGAGTTCTAGTGATGTAAGAACTGCCATAGATAAGGAATCACCAAACAATGCAGCTAGTAGATTTTATGATTTACTTAGAGATGCTGATGAGCCACTTTGGAACGATTGTGAGAGTCACACTATCTTGTCTGCAGTTCTTCAACTAATGAATTTGAAGTCCGAGTATAATTTGAGTCAATCATGTTTTGACCGTTTGTGCATGATTGTGAAGAGTATGTTTGCCCAAAGATGAGAAATTGCCACAAAATTTCTATCGTGCGAAAGTTATGGTCAACGCTCTAGGTATGGGTTACAAAAAGATTGATGTTTGTCCAAATTACTGCATGTTGTATTTCAAAGAGCAGAAAAACAACATATCATGCCCGTTATGTGGGCATCCTCGGTTCAAGCCAAAGACAAGAGGCAATGGTAGCACGAGATTAAAGGAAGTTTCATACAAGTCGCTCTGCTACTTTTCTATCACTCCTAGATTGCAGCGATTGTATATGTCTTCAAGGACAACTAAACACATGAGATGGCATGCAAATAAAGTTCGACACGATGAAAACAAGATCACGCATCCTGTTTACGCTGAAGCTTGAAAGCACTTTGATCGTACTCATCAGAACTTCGCAATGGAAGTGCGAAATGTTAGACTCGGTCTATGTACAAATGGATTTAATCCATTTGGGGGTAGATCAACTCCATACTCATGTTGACCAGTATTTGTAACTACATACAACCTTCCACCAAGCTTGTGTATGAAACGTCTAAATCTTTTCTTGTCTCTGTTGATCTCTGGTCCGACCTCACCTGGCCAAAATCTTGATGTATATCTAAGGCCATTGATTGATGAACTAAAAGTATTGTGGGATGACGGTGTTACCACGTATGATGTCCACAAAAAAACAAATTTTCAACATGAAGGTCGCTGTTCTATGGACAATCAGTGACTTTCCTGCATATGGTATGCTATCTGGTTGGAGCACACATGAGAGGTTGGTTTGTCCGTACTACATGGAGGATTCCAAAGCTTTTAAATTGAGGCATGGAAGGAAGCCTTGTTGGTTTGAGTGCCATCGTTGATTTCTACCCAGCGACCATCCATTCCGACGACAAAAGAATGCGTTTAAAGCGGGCACAACTGAAATAGAAGGTCCATCCTTAAGATTGTCTGACATAGAGATTCTAAAAAGATTGTGATATTTTCCAGATATATTAACAAATGCCCGATGTCCTACACCCTTCTGTGAATTTGGGAAGGATCACAATTGGACGAAGAAATCTATTTTTTGGGAACTACCGTATTGGCCGACCCTATTGATACGACATAATTTGGATGTGATGCATATGGAGAAAAATGTGTTTGATAATGTGTTCAATACAGTAATGAATGTTAAAGGAAAAACGAAGGATAATCCGAAGGCCTGTATGGATTTAAAATTAATATGTAAAAGACCAGAATTGGAACTCAAAGAGTATAATGGCAAAGTATAGAAACCAAAGACAAAGTATGTGCTCGGACCTGATCAAATAAAACATGTATGTCAATGGCTGAGACAACTGAGATTTCCAGATGGATATGTCTCTAACATTGCTCGGGCTGTGAAGATTGACGATGGACAGTTATATGGGTTAAAGAGCCATGATTGTCATATCTTTATGCAACGATTGATACCCCTAGCATTCCATGATATGTTAGACAAACCTATATAGGAGGTATTGTTTGAGCTGGGCAGATTTTTCAAAACATTGTGCGCATCGGAGGTCGTAGTATCAGATGTAAAGAATCTCGAGGACTCTGTCATCACCAATGTTTGTCTGCTAGAAAAGATATTTCCGCCAGCATTTTTCGATGTAATGGAACATTTGATCATACATCTGCCATATGAACTAAGGGTTGGTGGCCCTGTGCAATATCAATGGATGTACCCATTTGAAAGGTATATGTTTTTTTATATTTGTCTCTTTAATGACAGATATTTAAAATTTGAAATGTATATTCTTGTCAGATGCATGTTCGACCTAAAAAAAAGGTTCGTAATAAAACAAGAGTAGAAGGCTCTATTTGTGAGGCATACACTTTAGAAGAGATTTCAAATTTCTCATCTATGTACTTCGAACTTCATATTCCAACACGTTACACATGTCTGCCCCGTAACGATGATGGAGAACAAGTAACTGTAGCTGACAAGCTATCGATATTTCAACCACTTGAGCATACATTTAGTAGTTGTCGATCAAGGCTATTGACAGATCGAGAGCAAGACGCAACACACATCTATATTCTTTTTAATTGCTCAGCGATCGACCCATACATCGAGTAAGTATATGTATATACAACACAATTATAAATCCTTATATGTTCTACATGTGGATACATGACTCGGTAATATAAGTATTTATGGTTTGCAGACGATTTGATCTGGAGTTGCAAAGAGAAGTTTCACATCTCACTGATGCAGAAGTACAAAAAGAATGTGAAACTAAGTTTTTGGAGTGGTTGAAACAATTGGTAAAGAAGCTAACCTAAATTTTGTACTTATAAACAACACTAAGTTACTTAATTGATCGTGATCACAATCATTGTTTATGTTTGTGCGTAGGTCCGCCATGGTGATGTTAAAGATCAATGAATATGTGATTTAGAAAATAGTCCGACCAAAGTTGTGCAATGCTACAACGGGTACATCGTAAATGATGATCGATTCCATACAAAAGATTACGGTATAAACAAATCAACTATAAATAATGGCGTGTGTGTTAAGGGTAGCAGCTACGGTGAAAATGAACATGATTACTACGGTGTTATAGAGGAAATAATGGAGTTGACTTACTTAGGCATAAATAAAAGGGTAACTTTATTCCAGTGTCATTGGTTTGAACCAACTGCAACAAGACTCGACAAAGCTTCAGGCATTGTGGAGGTGAATCATAAATCCAGGTTGGGAACATATGAACCTTGCATATTAGCCTCGCAAGCTCAACAAGTTTATTATACTTCATATCCGAGTATAAAAAAGTCAGATAGAAATGAATGGTGGGCAGTTTGCAATGTGAAGTCCAAACTATACCCCGAGTATGATCAGTTACAGGAAGATGAGTTAGCTGAAGACAATGATTACTATCAATCAGTTGATGTCTATGACTTCGCTTATGGTCACGATGTTGCGCATAACATTCATAGAGTAATGTGATCCAAATGATGTACCAAGTGAATGGGCAAACAATGAAGAAGAAGAAGAAGAAAGTCAAATTAGTGACAAGGAAGAATTCTCAAGCTAGTGAGCAAAATCTTGTACTACAAACCTCTATTTAAATGCATTGCAGTACTTGATGTGAATGATTTGAATTATTTGAATGTATTGTAATACTTGATGCGAATGAATGAGTTGTATTGCAATACTTGGTGTGAATGATTAAAATTTTTACTTGATGTGAATGATTAAAAATTTTATTTGAATGTATTGTAATACTTGATACGAATTATTTGAATGCATTATAATACTTGATGTGAATGATTTGAATTATTTGAATGTATTGTAATACTTGATACGAATGATTCGAATGCATTACAATACTTGATGTGAATGATTTGAATTATTTGAATGTATTGTAATACTTGATATGAATGATTCAAATGCATTGCAATACTTGATATGAATGATTTAAATTATTTGAATGTATTGTAATTTATGCAACGAATGATTTGAATTATTGCAATACTTGATGTGAATGATTTGAATTATTTGAATGCATTATAATACTTGATGCGAATGATTTGAATGCATTGCAATGCTTGATGTGAATGACTTGAATGCATTGCAGTACCTGATATGAATGATTTAAATTATTGTAATACTTGATGCGAATGACTTGAATGTATTGTAATACTTAATGTGAATTATTTGAATGTATTATATGACATATGTTATTTGTTAGAATATGGTTCGTGGAGGTTACAATGGTCGCTCATCCAGTAGTAGCCAAGCCCAACCTTCATCTTCACGGGCTCCTGTGATAGATATATTGATTAACTAATTGGATGCTTGATTAGTTCAAATACGCATTCTGAGAACTTCTAACGTATTTTTTACAGATGATGTTTCGCCTATACACGACCCACCTACACTAGTTGATCACACAAGTCAGGAGCAGTCTGGCACAAGAAGACTCATTCGAATAGTGTATATCGATAATCGACCGTAAGTATTTCGTTTTCAATTATTGCATATCTTATAAATATTTTATATTGATATTTACTGTGTAACAATTCATGTGCAGCACGAGGTTTGAGCCACAAGAAGTAGTACGGGAGATTAAGAATTCACTTCTTCAACATCTACCAGGACCGGTTGCTCAATGAAAAGAGTACCCAAAGGAGGTGTTAGACAGATTGTGATCCTCATTCATGGTTTACAGTTGTTCCTCATAGTTAATGTGTTTCATATTTAATTTTTTTAAGTAATGTCTACTGAAAATATTTGTAGGATTCGAATCGCTTCGCAACTATGGTGGAAGAAAATGATGCAAGGAAGGTGTGGCAGAAGGTGACTGCCAATCGATTTGTAGACAATGCTGCACACTATGAAGATTGCAGCAAAAAAAATATCTGGCGTAGTAGATGATCCACTACAGTGGAAGGGCCATGGCCCTATTACTATCAGGAGAGATTACTGGAATGAAATGTGCGATAAGTGGGCGGGAGATGCATTTAGAAATTGCTCTGCGAAGGCTGCACAAAATCGAGCGAAAATGCCCGAAGCCCATCTACACACAGGTGAATCTAAGACATTTGGGAGCCACCTAAAGAAAATGGTAACTCATCAATATATAATATTAATTTTATAAGTATTGTTGCAAACTTGTGTACTAAATCTTTTGTCCTTTAACTTCGCAGGAAACAGAAAAAGGAGGCATTGTACCATATAAGGATGTGTTTGTTGAAACACATAAACAGAAGACCATAAGAGTCTTCGTATCAGAGAAGGCGAGAACGACAATGGTATGTATTTATTCTATTAATAATCATTGCAATATACAAGTTATCATAATGTTATCATTAATTATTAATGCATACTTTAAACATTATTTTGTAGGAGGCATATGAGCAACAGATGGTAGAGCGATATGGCGATGACGCTACTCAACATCCATCATTTGATCTTGCAGCATGGGTGACTGCAGCAGGTGAACCCAAAAAAGGTCGCGTGTTTGGGTTTGGGAGTAATCTAAACACTTCACCAGTTATTGCTTCTTCCAGTTACGGCTCACAGGCTACTTTCGCTGACATAAGCTCCAAGCAACAACCTATTCTTTCCGGTGATGATGTACGCCAGATCATTAAGGACACAATGAATGACTACTTTCATGACACCGTCGCCCCCTTTCTTCGAGATGAGATCACCAGTATCGTGCTGAATAGAGGATCTTCGATTGCAAATCCCTCTTAGATATAATCACATATTCAGTTTTTTGACTGCCTTAGCACACATATGAGCATGATAGAATCACATATATAACTTTTTGCCTGCCTTAGAGCACATATGAGCATGATAGAATCACATATAGAGTTTTTTTATTGCCTTAGAGCACATATGAGCATGCTATAATCACATATAGAGTTTTTTTATTGCCTTAGAGCACATATGAGCATGCTATAATCACACATAAAGTTTTTTGCCTGCCTTAGAGCACATATGAGCATGCTATAATCACATATTCAGTTTTTTGACTGCCTAAGAACACATATGAGCATGATAGAATCACATATAAAATTTTTTTGACTGCCTTAGAACACATATGAGCATGCTATAATCACATATTCAGTTTTTTGACTGCCTAAGAACACATATGAGCATGTTATAATCACATATTCAGTTTTTTGACTACCTTAAAACACATATGAGCATGCCAAAATCACATATAAAGTTTTTTTACTGCCTTAGAACATATATCATTTATGATAGAATCACATATAATTTTGTTTGCTTTGCCTGCCTTAGAGCACATATAAGCATGCTATAATCACATATTCAATTTTTTGACTGCCTTAGCACACATACGAGCATGATCGAATCACATATATAGCTTTTTTTCTGCCTTAAAGCACATCTGAGCATGGTAGAATCACATATAGAGTTTTTCTAGCTGCCTTAGAACACCTATGAACATGCTATAATCACATATTCAATTTTTTGACTGCCTTAGCACACATATGAGCATGATAGAATCACATATATAACGTTTTGCCTGCCTTAGAGCACATATGAGCATGATAGAATCACATATAGAGTTTTTTTATTGCCTTAGAACACACATGAGCACATGATAGAATCACATATAGTGTATAATTTATTTCATTATATTTTGTTTATCAATACTGACTGTTCTTTTCTTGTGTAGGCTGCTAGCGATAATCAGCGTAGCGGAGCTGAAGGGACAGATAAAGGCAATGAACAAGAAGACGCACAAAATCTTGGCGATGATTAGAGAACTGTGTTGAAGAAGTTCTATTTTTTTATGTTTCCTAATTGTAATTGTTGAATTGTAAATAATTAAACTTGTTAATTTTAAGGTGGAACGATTAATTGTTATAGATTCCTTTTATATGAAATTTTTTAGTGTAGTTTGTTTTTTATTTACAGGAAATATAAATTGTACAGGAAATATAAATTGTACCGTTCTCGGTATTTAATTTTCAAATAATTTTTTTTTATTTTTTTTCGTTTTTGCGACGGAAACATCCGTCGGTATGTATATAAATCTAGCAACGTCTTAGCGACAGACGTAAATCCGTCGCCAAGCCGAGGTCGCCGTTTAATACCGGCGGATTGGCGACAGAATAAAGCACTCGTTAGTCCGTCGCAATTAGCGACGGACTTGGCGACAGATTTATTTTGTCGCCAATTAGCGTCGAAAAATTCACGACGTAAGCATATCGTCGCCTCGTCGTCGCTAATCCGTCGCTACGCCTGTTAGCGACGGATTAGCGACAGAATGTGGTCGTCGCTAATCTATTGCTTTGTTGTGGTGCCATTGAGTGACTCGGTTTGACATCATTAGTGAGCCACATAATGGGGTGTTAGTGAGTGGGAGTTACATAAATGTGAAGAGACCACATTCACGTAATTGCTTCTTCCTTCCATTATATAAGAGGGATAAGTTGACATGAAAATGATAAGAGATTCATAGCTATTAGTCTACCCTATATACCACATCAAGTTTACGTGGTATAAGGTCTTGCTTATCGTCGCCCTTAGGCCTGAGCTAATTGTGGGCATCAACCGGTTGAAGAGAACGCTGAGCATCCACAATCACATAGCATGGCGTCTTCAAGTAGGCTGTTTCTGTGTTTGATATTGCAGGAAACACCATCATGTGGGAGTTTGTCACTATCGATTATGAGAAGTGAGTATGGAGGGTAGTTTGGTCGTCTGTGATATGTGTGATTGAATGGAAAAAAACATGATGGTGTGAACAAAAAGCCAGGGTGATGGCGAGCGAACAACTAATAAAACGGTGGGTGACATGACATCACCTACCAACCGAAATCACTAATTTATGCTCCTCTATGTTCAAGCGAGAGTGGGGGTTAGTGGCCGTGGTTGGTGGTGATGACAGAAGGCATCAGGTCAGAGCTGCAACTTCTGATGTTTTATTGGATGCTGTTGATGCATTTGATGAATAACATCAAGAACACCATGGATGAATAAGTTGGTAAACAAATTTTTTTGAGAGCCATTCAAGTTTTAGATGGACATCTGCAGCTTAAAAAATAAAATCTGTATTATCGGCCCTGAACCGTTTGGCCAACCATTCATGTAAATCTGCCGATACCGATTCTCAAGTGAATAATTTTGAATCGGCTAAAAGATAATTAAAAAATATTCATATCAATCACCACGTGACATGTGTTAAAACCATACAAAAAATATTAAAAACTTAATTGTAAGCATTTTGTTATATTTATTATAAAATAGCCAATTCAGGTTAGTATGGTATTGATTTTCTGTCGATACCACGGCCGATTCGCACCGATACTGACAACATTGCCGTGTACCCATTTCCGAAAACTAAAAAAAGCTCAACAAGTGATTGAGGTACCTGCGGTATCCCATGTAGGGGTGTCAACCGTCCTGGTTTACCCGGATCCGACCCGAACCAAACCCTATAAGGCCCGGGTATGGTGATAAATAAAAAGACCCGATATATTAAGACTCGGGTCCAGACTCGAAGGTCCGATTAATACATGGGTCGGGGTATAGTTTGTGAAAATTTATACCAGACCCGGACAGGACCCGAGTTCTGATTATGACCCGCAATTTTTCAATGTAAAAATGATAAAAAAATATGGTTTTACCCGCTATGACCGGGGTTAAATTCATGTAGTTATTATCGGGTCTGGTACGTTTTTTCGTATAGTGGACTCGATTAGACCCAGGTACTGACCTTATATCATATCCGAAACCCGTTCAAGTCTGGTTCTACCTGGGTCCAAAATCCCATAGGCCTAAATTTACATGTCCGTCCACCAACACACATCGACGCTGAAATTGTCAAAAACTGTAGGAATATAATCCTGCTCAGAGCCCCCAAAAAAACAGAAACAAAAATTAAAAGAAGTTAACAATGCCAACAGTGGAGAACCATGAGGCATGGAAAACATATACAATGTAACCCTAAGGGCAATGGAAAATCAGTACGAATTTTCCTTTACTTTCAAACGAGACATACTTTTTCTAAAAAGTAGACTTTTTAATAGAAAACATTCCTCCATGGGAGATGGTAGAAAAATGTTTCCTACCAAGACAAAATTTATTTTTACACTCCTCACCACCCATCTCCCCACCACCACCACTCAACTCCCCACCACCACCACAACCATCACCAGCACCCTCTTTCTCTTTCTCTCTTATTTTTTCACATTTTCCACTCTGTTTTTCTCATACCACATAGCCAAGTGATTTTTTTTTTTAAAACTCGTATAAAAAACTCTCATAGGTAAAACTCTCTTTTCCTATGAGAGTTTTTGTCTCTTCCGAACGTGCCCTTACGATGACAATAAGATAAAATATTAAACCAAGTCCGTTTTTCTTGAATAACAAAACAAGACCTTTGCCAAATACAGAAACCTTCATCCCCAGGAATGGATAGGAACAAGAAGCTGAGATCTTTTGCACCTTCTACTAAAAAAAACACGATTTATAGATACCATACAAAATCATACTCTTCTGTGCGGGTATAATGAAACCATTCAAGGTTGCTGTAGCACAGAGAAAGGAGAGAAACTGAATTTCATTTTTATTTTTCTTTCAAATTTCAAATCTAGTAAAGCAACTGCAACCAGCATTGTGACAAATATCGCGAGAAATATGATTTTTTTTCGCGAAAAAATTGCGATATATTCAGTAAAAGATAAAATGGTGTTTTTCCGCGAGATTTCGTCTTTCTCGCGAAATTAACTTTTTTGACAAGGTACCGCGTTATTTTCGAGAGAAGTAGAAAATCTTACGAAGATAACAGAATACCTTTTCGTTTGTTTTGTTTTACCCGACGAAGAAAATGATGCCCCAAACCCCAACCCCTCTCTTTCTCATTTCCTCTGCCTCTCTCGAATCCTAGCTCGGCAGTGGACCAGCGGGCGGTCAATCAGTGTCTGAGGCGTCGGCAATAGTCCGGTGAGTCCAAATCTGCTTCTCTCTCTCCCTCTCTATCTGGGTGGCGGTGGACTGAGCTGGTGGAGGTTTTGGTGGTGGGCTGGAGGGCTGGAGTTGGAGGTTGGAGCTGCCAGTGGTGGAGATCTGGTCCATGGAAGAGGATTTTTTTTTGAGCTCTGGGTGGTGGAGGCAGAGGTTGGTGGTGGGTTTGGTGTATATGAGAAATGAAAGAGCAGGGTTAATTCTTAGTTTTTTTTCTGTTTCACTAATAACATGGGTTGCTGTCTTTATCAATCCTACTCCAAATGTAATTTATGATTTTTTTGGTATATATACTATTAATTGAATACTTCAGTAAAGGGATTGTTCATTAGGAAATTATTCCTGTAGCATAAGATGACCTTTATGGGGCTTGTTTAAATTCTGTTCTTCACTTTTCATTGTGAAACTGCTTTTTTGCATTCCCCTAAGAATTTGTGCTATGTAAGGCATGTGGTATTTAGGTGGGTGATTAAGCCATTAAGCATGTCTTAGTTTTGGTTATGCTCTCAATTTCACAAGTTTCTTACAAGTTCCAATGTGTTACATAGTTGGCATATTGATAATTGTACAAAATGAAGTAGCTATTTTAGAAGAAAATAAAGCTTGCCGTTTTATCTTATTGATGTAGTTGATACTTGATACTTATAGATATGATTATTTGGAATTCAAGGTAGATTTTTTTTGCATGTAAAATTTAATTGTGTAATTAGTTTGTTTTTACTTTTTTTAATGATTGAGAAATTATTTGATTTTTTATATTTTTCCGAGATTTTACCGATAAAAATTTTGATGTGATGTCAACTCAAAAGATGTTTTGTTTTGATCCCCCCCCTGGTTTTTAGGATGAAGGTGTAGATAACAAAGATGAAGTTGAAGGTTGTTTGGAGGAAGGTGTATGACTATGTTCGCTACGATCTAAAAGAAATCGCATTCCCCTCATCCCTGCCTGATCCCCCACATGTGAAGAAGCGGCCCAAAGTAACTTGGAAAGATTGGTACTATGTAAGCCCTTGATCCTCATGTTTTCTGTTTGACTCCTCAACCGTGTGATTAAGTGTGTGCCTTATTATTTGGTTGAGATTTGTACTCCTGTACTGATACATAAAATTCTAAGTGCAAAATAGCCGGCTTCGTTAGATGGTTACTAAGAGCTGGTATTTTTTTATCAAATTTCATGCTTAGTTTACATTTTCATTCGTTTGCAACAGATAGTGAAGGAGGCATCTAGACTTTATGCGGCAAGTTGGGTTAGGGATCTTGGTGAAGAACGTCTGCCAAAAGATTATAGGAAAATCAAAGAAAGTGATGTTAACACTCTTGAAGAGAAAGGCAATGGTCATGAAAAGGAACCATCAGCATTGGAGGATCTTGGTAAGAAGAAAACCTTTTCCTTGTCTTATTGTATGTTGTGCTGTATCCTGCTACTTCTCGGTTGTTATGTCTGTTTTCCTTTTTTCTCTAGCACCTAAAGATACAACCTGAGTATCAGTTTTCTTTTGTTAAATCCTTTTCGTTTTTGGATTTTTTTGGCTTATGATTGTGGTATGCAACATCTTCATGGATTATGGATTTTGCTGTGGACTAGTAAATCCTGAATGCTACTATTAGCTCTGCAATCACATAGGCCCCAAAGTAATCCGTTTAAGAATACTTGGTTTTGTCCTGAATTTAGTGCAGTTGTATATTCTATGTTTTCACATGCAACCATTTGCAGTTATCTTGGTTTATTATCCTCATAGTCACAGATATAGGTGATATTTTGAAAGTATAGCAATAATATAGCTATAAGTTCATAAAATGATATTAAAGGCAAAACCTTGCAATATTTTAAGAATATTAGAAATATATACATATATATATATATATATATATCACAATATTCTCATGTTCTATATCTTAAATATGTTTTTTCTTTTTTCTATTATATTTTTTGCGTATTACTTTTATCATTTTTACTTTATTATTTAAACATGTTTTTTTCTTACTTATTTTGTGCTATATATATATATTAATTTTTAAGCGTCGAGATTTTCTCAAAATCTTCCAGAGATTTATCAACTAAACCTATAATATTGCGAGAAATTGTCTTGCCGAGCTATAGCCAAGACCGATATTTGTGACTATGATTATCCTATCCACACTTCATTCTTACATTTTATTTCTCATAAAGTATGTTTTCTTTAACCAGTATGTGTTGGCGTTTAGCATGAAATTAGAAGTCTGATAGGGGAAGGGTAATGATGCAAGTTCATATAATCATTATTCTGATGCTAATGTTAGTTTCTCTGAAAGAAAGCATATTTGCATGTTCAGGCAATTAATAAACTGTCATATATCTAGGAGCAGATTGAGCTTGAACCAAAATTGCAATACCTAGTGTAGTTCACGTGGAATGGCCTTCATGTTCCTAACTTCTATAATTACTTTCTATAAGGCTCTGTTTGGGAGCCAGTAATTGAAGGTAGTTGGGGAGATAACCATGAAATCCACTAAGAAATAAAGATTTTAACATGTTTTATTGAGCTTTTTGTGAGCACCCAGCTAAATTCAGTCAGGTACTTACGAAATATATCCAAAGCTGTTTGGCACATTGTCAAATGCTCTCCCAATGCACTTAAAGTGGTAGCAGATATTATCTAATGCTCTTCGAACATATTTAAAGTGGTAGCTAGTGGATACTGCAACGGACTGTCAGAGATAGTCACCAGTGTGGTAGTTGCAAAATACCACCTCCCTTGGTGGCATTTGGTTTATAGAAATGGCACTGTCCCAGAAACCTTTTCTCTATTCTCCCAAACAGAAAATTGTCTTGGGGATTCCCAACTTGTCTCTGACGGTTGCCTCCAAACAGAACCGAATATCTGTTGCTGAAATAGCCATTTCATCATGAATATTTTCATGTGATATATCTACATGGAACTCTCTACCACATGACGTGTTCATGTTTCTTTAATCGTGAGCCATTTTTATCTTTTGTTATGTAGGTGTTAACATGGTGACTGATAGAGCATAATTTCCTTCCATATGAATTTCAAAAACTTGTAAAAAATAAAATGAGATGGTTTAATGGAGTTTTGGATGTTGTTGATTGGTTGCAAGTTTTACTTTTCGCTGCATGGAACATGAAGGGGCTTGACTTGTATAGGGTAGGGGTCGGCTGTGAATCCACACTGCTTATTCTTCATTGTTATCTTCCCTGTCTGTTTGTTCTTAATATTTTATTTTATTTTATTTTTTTGACTTGAGCATGCTCTCATATTTCTTTTTTATTGGGTGGAAATAAGCAGCCGTGGCAGCAAGAGGAGGAATGGAGACTCTAAGGCCTGCTCTACAGAGATTATACATGACTAGGGCATCTGTATACAGAGATGCACTAAAAAATTTTATACAAGGCTACCAAGAGGGGATACAGCAAGTGATGGAAAAAAAGAGAGATTCAGAATCTTTATGGAATGAAAATAAGGATACATCGAGCAAATCATCTTGATTTTACACCGAGGAATGCTTCTACTCTCAAATAGGTATCTTGTAATATATCCAGCAGTGAATGTCTTACTTTTAAAGAACTCGAAGATCATCTTTTAGTCAAATTCCAGTTATCTGTTCTCAAATGTGAAAATGATGGTTTTATCGGATGCCTTTGAATTGGGCATGACTTACATTTAGCAAGCTAGATCATGAGCCATTTGCTTTTCCAACAGAGGCAGCTCTATAACCATGTTTCTATTCATTGGAGATGGGTTTCTACCTCTGCCCATGGAAAATTGGAAGGAGAGGACATAATAAATTGCACTGCAGTTGCAGAAAACGATTTGGTGAGGTTGAATTTGTAGCATTTGCTTCCGACCTGCATAAGAAAGTGATCTGTTTCAGAAGGGAAGACATGCCATGGACAGGTTATCAAAGCTGGCCATAATAAATGGACACACTGATGTCAAATATCCTGATCAACATGTAATCTAAGTATGGGTTCCTTGATCTTGCAAAGGAGGTATTTTTAAGAATGCCTGAACGAAGTGTAGGGTGATGGAATACTATGATCTGTGCTCATACACAGAATCAAGGGAAAAAATGAGGCTCTCAAGCTTTGCTGCTTAGTGAGTTTACACTTCCAAAGTATTTTTTGTGCATGTGCTGCAAAGATGGTGCTTGTAGAGTGCAGACAATTGCATGCTTATGTGATTAAAACTGCACTCAATTCAAACGTCTATGTTGGTACAGCACTGCTTGATGTGTATGCGAAATGCAATTTAATAGAAGATTCATATTTTATATTTGAAGATATGCCTGAACGAAGTGATGTTACCTGGAGTTCAATGATAGCTGGATATGTGCAGAATGATATGCATTAAGAGGCTTTAAAATTGTTGCATAGAACTCAAAAGCTGGGGCTGGAACTAACCAAATTTACGCTATCAGCTGCTCTCAGTGCATGTGAAAGCTTAGCTGTTCTGATAGAAGGCAATCAGATTCACACAACGATTCTTAGAACTGGTATGAGCTCAAATTTCTTCATGGGGCTTCTCTGGTTGACATGTATGCTAAATGTGAAAGCATAGAAGAAGCTTATCGTGTATTTTCAAGCATCATTGAGAGGAATATTGTCTTATGGAATGCAATGATCTCTGCTTTGCAACATGTTGCACAATGCATTATAGAGTGGTCGGAAAAGATTGCTTGGAGGCCTCGCTCGGGGTGGAATTCGCCGTGGGCGAGGAGTGTGCGTTTGAGTTTTGTGGTATTTTGCCGTGAAGGCGGCAAAAGCCAAAGCTCCACCTGATCTCCCCAAGGTACAAACACACTCTTTGTTTGTTGGAATATACGCTAATCCACAAGATCCATATGCTGTGCTTGAGGGGAAGCGCCTATGCATTCCTGGCAGTTTCTCTTCCTACCGAGTATAAACTTTGCTTTTGACTCATGACCTTGAAAACTGCACTTGAATCGGTTGCTGATGAATCTGATATTCTCTGGGATCAGTAAATGGTTCTAGTTATTCCTACAAGTTGGTGGTAGGGGTGCAAGCGGGTCAGATCCGTATCTGATTGACTCACAAAAGGGTTTTCAGGCAGATAAGGCTCATAAAAGTAAAGTCTGTTGTATAAATGGGTCAGATCTGGAACAAATAATGTGGGGTTTAGTTGGATTCTGATTTGAATGGATAAATAAATAGGTTCCGAACCATGTTTGTATCGGGTCTGACTTAACCTATTTTATCCATTTCACATAAAAACCAACGTACTTGGCCTGTTTTATGTGGATTCAATATCAGGAGGGTTTTGATCATATTCGGATGTGGAATTCTGCCATGTGTTTCAAGTTGGATCCATATTTGGGATCAGACACTCATTGAAAGTCGGATTTAGTGTTGAGGCGACCCTGACCTGACCCATATCCAACGTGTTTGCCACCTTATTAAGTAGAATACGTTACCCCCTTAATATATGTAATGGGCTAGGGATTGTGTGGACCGGGGCGGGGGATAAGGTCTCCACCCCCTCCCCGTATCAAAATCTGAACTTCCATCCCCACATGGGTATGAATTTTAGCCTCAACCCCCACCTCCATCCCTGTTTCATGTCCTCCATACCCGGTCCAAATGAGGCGAGGCGGGCTGGGGGCCCCTTTCCCCTCGGTCCATTGCCATCCCTTAGAAGGATTGGTGACGGGGTGGTGCGGGGCAAGGCAGGGATCAGGATGGGGCGAGGCAGGGAAAAGCATAAGTCCATCCCTGTTTCATGTCCTTCATCCCCCGTCCAAACAAGGTGAGGCGGAGCGGGGCCCCGTTTCCCCCCGGTCCACTGCCATCCCTAGTGTGGACCGGCAGGAGTTAATACCGGTCTTGCTTGAGTTTAGTGTGGACCTCTAAGGGCTCTTCGGGCGTCAGAAAGAGTTTAAGTCGGTTTTAGCCCAATATGCATATTAGCCCAGAGACTTCCTCACTCTGGGCCAAGCTTCAAAGAAACTCATACAATCTTAACTAACTTGAGCCCATTTGCTTCATGAGCTCGGTCTTCTTTCATATTTTTTAGTAGTTAACAAAGATGCTGCTCAAAGACTCCAAAATTGAGTTAAAAGTTCCCTGCAAGCCAAGGGTAATAACTGATGGCATGACTGAGTGACAAGCAAAGCTGCATTTCATATGAAAATGCACTCAAAACAAGATCATTAAGTCATACTACCAATGAAGTGGACCAGCCAGAAGCTGCTTTTGTAACAACCGCTCCCAAACAGTGGATTTAAGTTTTTTTTTTTTTTGAAAGGCAAGCTGGGGTTATGCAGATCCCTACCAGTTATACAACTATAGCATTGGGTTTTGAACCTGCAACGTCCCAGCACAATGTGACGCACTAGCTGCTCCTACCAGACAAGCAGAGCCCCCCCGTTGGTGGGATATACATACTTAGGATCTGAGCACACCCTCAGCTGTTGTCTTATGTTCCACGGTTGAACAACGGCCACCACTTTCTTATCTGCATGGGGGATGGTGTCGAAGAGGTCCAGCATTGTTTGCCTCTCTTTTACTGTCAAAGGAATGCTATTGTTTGGCTCAAAATTTATAACCTTTTTAACCAAATTTTTTTACCTAAGTTTTTTAAAAATAGTTTTTGAAAAAAAAGCCTACTTTATGAAATATGTTTAGTCTCGTATTATATATTAATTGCTACTGTAAGAAATGTAAAAGACAACAGAAATAAGTTGGCCATATAGGATTACAGTTATTGTTATTGAGCCTATTGGTGCCATCCTCTTTAACATGGTTTGGTTATGCTTGGATCATACGAAAAATAAAGACACTACAAGAAAATCATTTTTATTGGCACACTAATAAAAGAACATTTTCATTGGTACTATTTTACTTAGCATCGGTGAAAATAGTGAGTTATATTGGTGCAACCGTATTAAGCTAGTATAATAAACTTTTTCTGCCTCATAAAAAGCCCTTCAATATAAATAAATTTTTTTGGTACAACAAAGAAGTGTACCAGTAATTTGGCATTTAAAAAAATTCTATTTTTTTTTCTTTGGTGAATTCTTCATTTTTTACTCGAGCTATTTTTCTTAGCACCAGTAAAAAGGATTTTTTTTGGCGCACAAATAAAGTGCATCGACAAATGACAAATTTTAAAAAAAAAATAGTGTTTCGTCCAGGTTTTCTGTGTTCACCAATGACCACTGCCACCCTCTCTCTCTCTCTCTCTTCATCGGCCGACCATCACTGCTGGCCAACACACTCTCCCTCTCTTTGTGTTCTCTCTCTCTTCACCGGCCAACCACCAGGGCTCTCTCCCTCTCAATCTTTGTGTTCACGGTTGACTCTCTCTCTATCTATCTATCGACCACCACGCATCTTGGGGCCTTGTTCGACCATCTATGCCTCACCAAAGGTATTCAGTGAATGGATGCTAAATTTGATTTTTTTTAATATGATTTAGATTTTAGGAGTTTTGTATTTTAATTGCTAATTTTATAATTTATTTAGTAAATACATGCTAAATCAATTTTTTTCTCGTATATAATTTAGATTTTAGAGGTTTTGTATTTTAATATATATTTTTGTTATTTATTAACTGAATGCATGATAAATTTGATTTTTTTTTCAAGTATAATTTAGATTTTAGGAGTTTTGCATTCTAATTATGATTTTTGTAATTTCTTGAGTAGATGCATGTTGAATACATGCTAAAACTGATTTTTTTCAAGTATGATTTAGAATTTAGGGGTTTTGTATTAAAATTGCTATTTTTATAATTTATTTAGTAAATGCATGCTAAATCTATTTTTTTCGTATGTATGATTTAAATTTTAGTGGTTTTGCATTTTAATCTATGTTTTTGTTATTTATCGAGTGAATGCATGCTAAATTTATTTTTTAAGTATGATTTAGATTTTAGGGGTTTTGCATTTTAATTGCTATTTTTATAAATTTTTGAGTAAATGCGTGCTAGATTTAATTTTTTCTCATGTATAATTTAGATTTTAGGGGTTTTACATTTCAATCTATTTTTTGTTACTTATTGAGTGAATGCATACTAAATCTAATTTTTTTTCACATATATGATTTATATTTTAAGGGTTTTGTATTATAATTACTAATTTTATAATATATTTAGTGAATGCATGCTATATTAGATTTTTTTTAAATATGATTTAGATTTTATGAGTTTTCATTTTAATTATTAATTTTATAATTTATTTAGTGAATGCATGCTAAATTATTTTTTTTCTCATATATGATTTAGATTTTAGAGGTTTGTGATTGAATTCAAGTTTTTATTATTTATTGAGTGCATGCATGTTAAATCATATTTTTGTCAAGTATAATTTAGATTTTAAGTGATTTGCATTTTGATTCATATTTTTGTAATTTATTAAGTGAAAACATGCTAAAACTGATTTTTTCTCATATGATTTAGATTTTAGGGATTTTATAATTTTATTACTAATTTTGTAATTTATTAAGTGAAAACATGCTAAATCTGTTTTTTTTATTTCATGTATGATTTAGATTTTAAGGATTTTGCATTTTAAGTATGATTTATGATTTTTAGGACTTTGATTTTAGGAGTTTTGTAATCTTAAGATTTTTTTTGGATTTATAACTTAAAGAAACAACACCTGACACAATGACCTGGTCACACTAGATCAGCTTGCCATACCTACGACCATAGTGCCGACAGTGTAAAATTCTCAAGCTAAGACCCCTGCCCTTGGGGCCTATGATACATGTTGGCTTGCATAAAGGGGCGTCCCATAGGCATCGAACCTTGACTGCCGGTCTAACAACCAAGGCCCCACCCCCACTATGCCAACCCCCTTGGGGCTATTTTTTTCAAGTATGATTTTTCAAGTTTTGATAAATTTGAGCTCTGAATTATTTTAGTATAATTTTTAGTATAATACTGTATTTTAGTATAATTTTTTTTTATTAGCCACTTTTCCTGGCACACTTTTTTTAGTATGTCAGTAAAAAAAAATTTAGTGGTGCTATTTTAGCACCAAAAACTGATTTTTTTGCACTATTTTAGCACCATAAAAGGCTTTTTTGCTGACGCTATTGTAGAGCTAGTAAAAACCTATTCATTGGTGTTATGCATTAGCACCAGTAAATGTTTTACGGCATCACTTTTTTTGTCAAAACTACTGGCACTATGTTTGCATCAGTAAAGGTCTTTACTGATGCTAATTTAGTATAAAGGTCTGATTTCTTGTAGTAAAAATGGTACAATTCTTTTTTTTGTTTGGTAAAGTCTAAATGAAGATGCAAATCTTTGTATTTATACATATAAATTAGACACTGAGCAGTTATCTGCTAATATTTGCTCAAAGATGATCGGTAACAACAAAAAGGAGAAAAGATGGAAGGTGAAATTTGATGAAGTGCATCATATTGAACAATGAATGCTAAGCTGTTAAAAAGTTTGAATGCACAACCCTAGACCACACGATAGCTGAGGACAAGTGAGGTGGCTTTCTGAGTTAACTGAAGAGATAATAACGGGGACTCGGATGTTGATCTTGATGACTTCTTGATATCATTGGCTGCTTGACCAAGTTGATCCATTTCTTTCATTGAATCCAAGCCTAGCCAGGTCCAACAGGCCAAGTCACTTATTTGCTTGATAACAAGAGGGTGTTGAGTGTGCACCCCTGAAACATGCATTGTAGCTACAATGCGTGTTTTGGGGTTTCCACTGAGCGCCGCCACGTGACACTCAGTGGGGGTGTAGGGGGAGCCGTACACCGCCGTACATCAGCCTGCAGGATATATGATGGTGTACGGCTCCCCCGTACACCCCACTGAGTGCCACACGGCACTCAGTGGGGACCCAAGAACATGCACTGTAACTACAATGCGTGTTCCTGGGGGAACATATAACCTGCCCGCCTTGATAATGGTTCAACTTCTGACCAACACAGATTACAAAGTGCTGCTCTATTGCAGAGGATGCTCTCTCTGAATGAAGATTGTTGAAGTGTTTGGCCTGCATGAAATAAGTTTAGAGTTCAAATCCTATTACTTAAGTTTTATTTTGTAAATGAGCTAGTTTGAGCCTGGCTTACTAGTTTTATTTTAGCGTAAAGTGTTGGTCTCATTTAGCTTGGGCTTTTCATGAGCTCAAGCTCGGCTCAGTCCGACACAAGAAACAAGTCAAGCTTGAACATTGTTTGTCTTGTTTATAGCAAGCTTCAAATTGGTAATACCTTTCAAATCTTTCCCGCGTATGGGGAAAGTAGATCCAGACCTTACAGCAAGGAATGCCCTCGATGGATTTCAAATTAAGAGGTGGCCATCAACTTGGTCATGGAGGACCATGAGAGTTTTTTTTTTTTTTTTATATTTACAGAGAGAAACCGCCCCAAAGATCAGAGACCTAGCTGCGCGTGCTCTGCCTGCCATACTCATGGTCATTGTCCTGGCAGTGTAAAACTCCATGAGCTTACTCCTTGCCCTTAGGGAGTCGCCATGCTTCGACTTGCGCAAGAAGTAATACCCGTGGGATTTGAACCTATGCTGCCTGCCTAGCAGCCTAGGCCTCGTCCCACATCGCCAAAACCCTTTGGGGCGAGGACCATGATAGTTGCTATAGAGTTGTCAGGTCGACAGCAGCTACAACATCTTCAAATGGAGGGAGCAAACACCAAGACAATCAAAAGGGATCTCTGGCATACCATCAAATATTGTATTGCCAATATCCCTTGCATGCAAGAGATGGGACAACTTCAATATTACTATTCAATTCAAAATAACCATGGTTCTATGTGGAGTACTTTTTTGGCTTTTGGTAGGGGTGGGGTATCTTAACACTCATTTCTTCCTGCAAGCCATTCGAAAACTTCTTTGTTTTTAGTACTAAAAGACACCAAAGGAATGAGTTTCTTCAGTGAAAGATACTTTAACAAGTCCCAATGTATCACTAAACGCTTTTAAAACTTGAAATTCAGATGTCCAAAAGAACAACTATTGATACCAAGAATGTTCTGAAGTTAATAATTTAATCCTTATGGCTCGCGACTTGGGTTCACATTCTATGTGGGACTGTAAGGAGTCGTTTGGTTAGCGGACAGTCAAGGACAAGGACACCATGTCCTGTCTTGTCTGCAGACAGCCCTGGACAAGGATACATTGGGATGCATGAGACAGTTTCTTGGATGTCTGCACGTCCCCCATTTGCGTGGGCGTGATTCAAACGCCCCCTAAAGTACTAAGAGGGTGTAATTTTTATACTTCACCTGCAATATTGCTATGAGAGGGATCCAAATGGCCTATTCTTCTACACCTTCCAGTTAGAATGAAAGTGTTCCAGCTAGAGAAGAATCAATATTTTGTATAGTGGGCTGTGTATGACCCAATCCTGATCCGTATCAGATCCATTTGGATTCAGGTTGGGTAATGAGGTCTGATTCAATATTCAGGTCGGATCAGGGGAATAGTATATGGAGCCAGGTGCGGTTTATGAAATTTCATACCAGACCTGGGTCCGACCTGAGTTCCCATTAAGATCTACAATTTTAATGCAACATCTCTCTCTCTCTCTCTCTCTCTCTCTCTCTCTCTCTCTCTCTCTCTCTCTCTCTATATATATATATATATATATATATATATATATATATACACACACACAAAGGAAACTAGAATATGTTTACCAACCAAATATGTTTACTGGTATTTTTGCAAATATATTATTTTACCGGGTCTGGTCCAGATCTGGTTTATGTTATCTGTATACGATCTAGGCATGGTTTTGCCTAATCTAGGTCCGTTTGGACCCAAAACCCGACCAGGTATTAGTACCTAAGAGTTGGATTTGGTCCCAGACCCACCTAGGTCCAGTGATGGCCCGATCCCTTGACACCCTTAATTTCGTAGCGTACATTAAAATATTCAGGTGTGACTTGGGTCTATCTTCTTGGACCCTGACCCAGATCCAAGTGTGGAACCCATCAGTTCTAATTTGCTTTTACCCTTATTTTTCATTTCCATGCCAAGATGAGATCCATATTATAGATCCGACCTGTGTCGGGACCCAAGCAGACATTGCTAAGAAAACCTAGTAGAAGGGCCCCACAAAAAGCACGAAGAAACATTTCCACGTTTGTTTATAAGCTGACGGGCCCCACAAAATGTTAACAAATAGTCGACTATTTGTTTGTGTCATCCTATGTCACAAAGACACTTGACACGGATTCAACACACAAGTTCAATCTTTTTTTTTTTTGAAGAAAACAGGACACGAGGATGCAAAAATTTTAATTTTTAAATCTATAAAAACTGATTTTTATATCAAAAACATTAAAAAAGTAAATTTTATTGAGATAAATTCTCGAGAAAAGCGGAGCCTAGGTGCCCCCCTGACTAGATCCCACGAGTGCACAGAAAGTTGGATCTATTTTTTTTAAAGACGGAACAATCACTCTCAGATCAGAGACCATACCATAAGTATGACGGGCTTAGTCAACACCATTAGGTTCACGTGTCTGCTTGTGTCATAAGAGATACACCACCAAAATGGCGTGTCCCTGTTACATAGATGCCATCAAACTTGCCCTAAAAATTTTCATTAGTGGGTGGCAAACCCTATATATCAGTTCATGATTCCTTAAATTGTTTTGGTTCTATAGGTGCACGTGCTTTACTTCTTGTTGATTAAGGAAACATTACCAATTTGCTTTCTTATGCTACATTCTTTTTTACTTGAAGAAACCGTCGAGCCGTGCTGGCTCAGCCTGCGTACTTATGCTCTCTGTCCATGTCAACCTAAAACTTCTAGGGATTACCCCCCTACCCCATAGAGTTGCCAAGCTTAGGCTTACATAGGGTCGTGACGCCCATGAGATTTGAACCTAGACTGCTCATCAAACGGTGTAAGCCCCATCCCACTACGCCAAACCCCTTGGGTCTTCTTATGCCACATTTGAAAACAAAAGAAATTAGAAATACCATGTGAAACACTATTAAAAAGCAAGAAAAGCGATTCATTTTCATATTGATATGAATATTTACTCATATAACTAGGGGTGTCCATGGGTTGGGTTTGGTTCAGACCTAGTTGGAACCATACTTAAACCAGATTTTTGGGTATGGTATCGGGTCTAGACCCAAGTCTAAGCGGGTCTACTATAAGAAAAACTGTACTCGGACTTGATAAAAACTACATGAACCAGACCCGAACCAGACTCGAACCATACCCGATGTAACAACTCGAACCATACCCGATGTAACAACCCCAAACTGACCCTAACAAATTTTGCAGATTTTTTTAAACGAATAAATAATTTTAAAATATTACAAAAAGATATCTTACGGATTCATAACACATTACAAATTTTATATCCACAACCCAACATACATTCCAAACATAAATTTATTTAAACTATACATCTAAATTAAATTAAATTAAATTTAATATTCCCCATTTCGGGTTCAACAAGTTTTCCAAAAATAATAAACTACTAAAATGATCAGAATCCGGTCCACCAAATCATAACCCCTTGCTTCCTCTACTGAGCCTCAATACCTAAAAAAAGTTTTTAAAAACGGGTAAGAACCAAAGTACTCGTATGAGACCCTCTCAAAATCTAACAGTAAGAAAGATAACATAAATCAAATCAAACGTAAGTTTAAGGGCTCTAACAACAATTCATACTCAAAACAAGCTTAAAATTTAAACAATTCAATTATAGGCAACCAAAGATTACATGCCACATAAATGTTTAGGGTTGGAAGAATCGTTGCAACTTTTATGAATGACTTTTTAATTTAATGTAATACATTAAGTTTCATCTTATATAAAACCAACAAATACTAGAAATTGGCCAAATTTCGAGGTCCAAGGCAGTCCTCAGTGGTATCTTATCAACAATTGTATTTTGTTAACTAGATCTCATATATGTTCCTCGATCGACGTCGAGAATCATCACCGTAAATCAGAACATTAGGAATTATCACCTAATATCGAGACGACAAGGGCATCATCGCTCTTTGACGCCACTTTCTTGGTATACCAATAACTGCAATTGAGCCAACAACACCACATCTAGGTAAAGTTGTGAAAGTTTCCTACAACCGTGTTTGAGAACATGAATCACTCATCGGGTTCTTGAGGAAAACAATGCACACGACGTTCAGTATCCTCACGACCCCCCATGATCGTCATCCAAGGATCCCACCATTTCAGAGGGCAACAAAAAGAACAATTATTACATTGTTTGGTCTCTTTTACCATTCTTAATTCATTAAAGGTTCTTCATAAAAATAATTATGTAAATCAACATGCATTATCCAATTGAGTCATTGCCCCATTAATTTTAACAACATAATACATATGTTAAAATCAACTCAAAAGCATAATGAAACAATATTACAATGTATTCAAAACTTGTCATTTCAGGAGCAACACATGCATCTGCCCTACAAAGCCCCACTAGTGGTTCATACATAAATACTACATAATTTAATATAATTAAATAACATTACAAAATTTATGCAAACAACAATCACACATATATAGAGGAATATCAACTTGTATTCATGGTACTTATACCTAAGACATAACACCATTGCATATTCATGGCTAGAATTGCATGCACATCCTAACAAAAAAATCAGATTTATAGTGCTAGCCAAAAATCCACTTAATAACTTGACTAAAACCCAACTTTTATAATTGACTGGAATCAACTTTGTCCTTCAATTTAAAATCAGATTTAACCAGAACAAATCAGACTTAACGATTTTAAATGAAATTCAGATTTAGCCGACTTAAGTAAATTCAGATTTCAAATCAATTTTCAAACTAGATTTTTAACACATAATTTGTAGCTTAATTGATTAAGTTTGAGCAAGACAATTTTGGATTTATCTTGAAAGTTCAAGTTTTATTTATTCAAGAATTCATGATTTCAATGCACATTAATAGGTTCAGATTCATATGATAAAATTCAAGTCAAATCATGAAACTCAGGTTTTTTTTCTTCAAAACTTCAGATTTAATTCGATTAGGTAAACTTAGTTTTAGTTAAAATTCAAAATAAGGTTTTGTATCTTAAGTTCCAAATTCAGGTTTGTTCAACTTAAATAAAATTTCAGATTTAATGAATGTTAAAAATCCTCTTGTCTTTGTAAATCCAAAACCTAACTTAAGTATATAATATAAACAACAATTATATCATGGCATGAACAAGGATTGAAGATTGAAATGATATGGCAAAAACAAAATAAACAACATGGGCGTGCATCCAAGAATCATTGCCTCAGCTGAATCAACGATAAGGCGATCCCCTAGATTCAGATCAGTGGCATCGTCAAGACTAAACTCATGAATAATTAGTTGTTGGTTTAGTGTAAGAACCGAGACTGAGTCCACCAAGAAAATCGACTCTTAGTTCTGTTGAAAAGGTCTGCCTTAAATTCACAAAATAATTTTTTTCTCTTCTTTTATTTCATTAACTCAAACCCATCGGGAATCTAGTTTGGGACAACCTCTTGGATTCAATAAGAAACCCAATAGAAAATCAAGCCAACACCCAAAACAAGGATTATGCATGTCACAATATGCAGTTGTCTATAGTCTATATATGACCTAAGAACAAAATTTAAGTATCAATTCATGCTATTCACGTTTCAAGCATAACCAGTTCATGCTAGAATAAAAAAGAAATGTTAAATAAAAGAATTTTCAAAGTAAAACATCCATTGTAAACTCAATTCAAGAAAAATGTAGATTAAAAGATAAGCCAAATAAATCTAACTCAACACAAATAATCGCAACAACTTTTCTTAGTATTATGACTACCATAGATTTAGTTGTCCCGACCTATTCAAACCTAATCAAGATCGATATTCGAAACAACAAAAAAATCAAGGTTCAGTAAATAAAATTTTTGTGCATAAAAACACAAATTTGATCTTCCTTTAACCCATGTTTGATTCAATTTAGACTAAATCCCTTGTGTAACACCCCCAAAATTTTAACCTAAAACAATACAAATTTTTATTAGACGTTAATTCCATTATGTAATGATACAATAGGTATGGATTCATTCCAACTGTGCCAAGTGCACTAGAGGGATAGGACGATTCTGATTCTATGTCAGTGCTTGAATGGCCTGACTGATGTTCTGAAGGGTGTTCATGACAAGACCCCTCTGAGTCTGTCAATCGTCACTGGAAGTGTTTCCTTCGAAAGTGTTCCCACGATGAGTCGTCTATAGTTAATCAACACAAGTTAACTATTGTGTGAAGGACTTAATTCATGTTTCTAAGTTCTCATATCACCCCAAAGATTAAAACATTGTTTTCATGCAAACATCAAAAACACATAATTCAGATGGAACATACTTCCAACGAGATGCTCGGTAGTTGGACAGACTGTGAACCAATATTTTTAATCCCTGGGCTCTATAAAAGACTCCTGAACATACCGTCCAAGGATAAATATTTGGTAGTCCTAGACCCCTAACATTTCTGGACATGGGACCACATAGGTATTGCCCCTCGAAGCAACAAAAAAGGGTCCAAAGAGTTTATGCCACATACCATCGTAAAGGTAGACATGAGGCCATTCCAGTTGATCACACCTTAGTAAAGCCATACCCGAAATCCTGCAACAAGGTTATCTTTATTAAGTCATGGGTCAATATAGCTATCACTGATGAATAACTCATTATAATATTCAGATCATGGTCATCTTTGAAACTCTAGATCAAGATTTAAATTTATTTAAACACCCATGTGCACAAAACCCTATCAGTCTCTATTACCCTGCATGCATTTCATACCTACATATTGCATGACATAGCATTACATGTATTCATCATAACACATGCATAACATAAGCATTTTATTCATCAATTAAACATGTAGTATACATAAAGACATGTTAAACATAATACATCTAAGCATTCATGATCTCAAGTGCATATTATAAACATTAATAAAAATACATATTGATATTCAACTATTCATATCTTCATTTGGTTCAGTTCTTAAACTAATCCTTATCCCTACTGGTCCACTTTCGAAACTCGGACAACATGAATACAAGAGTTCTAACTCAGACTTACAAAGACTAAATATTATCAATCGGTATAAATTATGTCTCGATCAGATTACAACGAGTAGAACTTTAAAATTTTAGTAGTAGATGAACAAATGTGTTAGCTAAACATAACCATAAACCTTGCCTAATTTGGAGTTCAGAGCAGAGAGAAATAATTAATTTACTGAAACTGTTTTTTCTACTCCTAAACTAACCTATTGGGTTCAGTAACTCTGAAGAAGCCTCAAATAAGTAACCTTATATAATCAGGAAAGTTCTGTAAGAATTACTGTAAATAGATAGACATGTCTAGAACAATCTCCCATAAAAATCACATCTATACTCTATCAGAGTTGTGAATTAAAATTTACGGACTGCACCCTGTTCAAGTTCTTGGTCAGACAGAGCTCCAAAAATTTCAAGTTTCTAGGCCAACTTTCATGATTTTTAACTCACAGGTCGTAATAAATCTGTTCACCATTTTTTTATTCGGACTTAATCAATATGTAGCATAATATACATAATTTTTACCTAAAATAATAATATTTTCATTGTTAGGATTAATATAATATACAATATATTCATAATAGGGGCTGACACAACTTTGGATCCTGATATGGATCATGGACTCATTGGTCGAGATCCATGATCCATCTTGGTTAGGATAAATAAGTTTTAAAGATAATAATTATACTAATAAAGTAATATATAATATATATACTCACATACTTTAGAGTTTAGATAGGAAAGAACTTCTACTTTCTTAAAGAAATAAAATTCCTTCTATTCCAAAAATTAGAGAATGTCTCCTCCTTAGAGGAAGGGTTCTATTTTATAAAAGGGTTTGACCTTATCCCTCTCAAATCACGATTTTGAGAAAGAGAGGGGAGCAATGTTAGAAAGAGAGAGAGAGAGGGGGGGGGGGGGGGTTGTATCGGGAGAGAGTGAGAGAGAAAGCGAGAGGAAGGGTTGCGATAAAGAGGGAGAAAAGGATGCAGTGTGCTCGCCTCTTCACCATCGTCTTCTTCTTCTTCGCAAATCGCTAAGGCACGAGTCTTGATCATGCATAATATTTTCATTTTATTCATCTTTATTTATGCATGATCTATGATAAAATTGCATTAAAACCCCATCTTTATCGTTGTTTTTGAGAATTTGCTTCAAAACTCAATTTTCAAGAAAAAACATATTTTTTTATTCGACCCTGTGTTTTTCGGTATTTTTATTAGATAGAACCTTTCTAATTCATAATTTAGATTAGACTAGAACTTAATTAATTGTTTCTAATTAGTTTTAGGAAAAATTCCCTTTTGAAAAACTCATTTTTTAAAAAGAGACTTTTTTGGAATTATTGAAAATTTATCATATCTCTTTTGAAAATCTGGTTTTTAACCTAATTAAGCTTATAAATAGGATTAAGAGGGCTGGAAACACATTTTTCCAGCAGCCTCAAGCTCTCCTTTCTTCTTGCCCATCTCTTCTCTCTCTCTCTCTCTCCCTTGCTCTCCCTCACTCTTTTGCCGATTTCTTTCTCTCCTTGTTCTTCCCTTCTTCTTCTTCTTCCCCTTTTTCTTCAAGCTTCAAACCCTTTCGTCATCGACAACTTCTTCCTCTTTGTCGGGGCATCTGGATCAACCATCTTCTCTTCTCAACCCTTCTATCAAAGATGATCTGTGACATGTCGTTTCTTTCACCCTCTTTTTCACCATAGATTTAGGTTTTGCATTGCATTAAGCATTGCATCACATATAGTTTCATAGATTATCACATCATCTGCATATTTAGTTTAGTTTAACTTAAGTTTATTGCATCTTAAAAATAAAAAGAACAAAAATATATATTTTGTGTCAATAGTGTAGCCGTTTCTTGATTTACATATTAGATAATCTTGATTTAGGTAGATCGTAGGTTTTATATTTTTTTTCTTTTTCGTTTCTCGATTAGTTTTTGAATAGTTTAGGATTAGATTTAATTTTGGAAAGCATGCAGCACATTTGTTTTGGTTTTGTCTCGTTTTAGATGATGTAAATACTAGTTTTCTTATTAGGTGATTTAGTTTTTTTTTTTTTTTGTTTGTCTGATATTCTGTTTTGACGTCAAGTAGATTGTGTCTATTGCGTTGAGTTGAAGTCTGGGTTAGTAGGCGTTGTGCAAGATTAGTTGTTGGGTAGTTAGAGTTCTCATTAGATTAAAAGAAAAGAAAAAATTTATAAAACAAGATAGGTTAACCAATTTCCTTTGATTTATTGCATTATTGTTTTTAGCATAATTGCTACTATAGTTGTTTTAATTAGATTCAGTCTTTAGGATGTTCAACATCAGTTAGTTCTCATCTAGGTCATTGTGAATAGAGTAGGATTAATGCAAGTTAGTTTCTTTTAGAGTTGCAACATGAAACGTTGTTTGTGATCAGGTCATCAAAGTCAAACACGCTCAGCATGATTGATGCTGATGTGGGTTGTTATTTAGCATAGGTTAACAGTTGGCTGTAGGTTAAACTTAGCTTTTCAGTATGATAGTGGTTATTCCTGTGACTATTCACTAGTTTTCATTTCAATCATAGTGTTAAAGCCAAGTTTCTTGCTTAATGGTCATAGTTGAACCGGGTGGTCTGTTTGTTTCATGCATTTGCTTTAGATTAGGTAGAGAAGGTTAAGGATCATGGTATTTCATAGTTTGGTAGC
Organism: Nuphar pumila; assembly: GCF_984573655.1. Taxonomy (NCBI): domain Eukaryota; kingdom Viridiplantae; phylum Streptophyta; class Magnoliopsida; order Nymphaeales; family Nymphaeaceae; genus Nuphar; species Nuphar pumila. The sequence goes on from NC_143260.1 coordinate 40,555,253, forward strand.
CAGTTTAATCTTGAATGTCGTATAACATAGAATTCATGTTAAGTTAGTTTATTTTGTCATCCGTTAGTAGTTATATATTTTTTTTCTTTCTTGAGTATAGTTTAATACTTAGTTTTAGTGAACTCAGGTTAGCCGATTAGCATAGTTCATTAGCCGATTTTCTTTCTTAGTTCTTGTTAATTGTTTTTATCAACTATTAATATTAGAGTGAAGTCATAAAGTAATTTATTAGGTTCAGCTGATTGCTTTCTTGATTTTTTTTAGAATTGATTAGTTCTTGATTTCTAGATTGCTTGAGTTTATTTAGCAAGTTAGTTGCTTAGTTAGTTAATCATACCTGTTATAATTTAGTAGTTGAATTGTTAGTTAGGTAGTTTTGCTATTTCGTCATTTAGTGTAGGTTGTTACAAGTCGATTTCTTGAAATAGTTAGTTCATGTTTTGTTTAGTTAAATCAAATCTTGTTTTAGTTGATTTTTTTATCATTAGTTTGTAAATTCTTGTTAGTTTTTCTCGTACTGCTTGCCTTGTTTTGTGTTTTTTATTTTTGCAGGGAAGCATTGGAACATGGGGAGAGCCCTTTTTATGCCCTCAAAGTACCATCTGAGGTCCCCTCAAGCCCTTGGAAGTGCCCTCAGAGGGCTCTTAATCAAACCATACAAAAGTGTTCAATCTAAAGGGAAGCAAATCATACAAGAAGGGAACACAAAGGGGACAAGAAGACTCAAGAACTGAAGACATTTTCTCCTTCTTTTAGAATTAGGTTTTTATTTTTATTTCAATTAATTGGGTTGTAATAAGGCACTTTATTTATTTGTTTAAGTCCTCTGTGTAGGGCAGTACTCTCTTAATTATTTAATTAATTCTTTTATTTTGGCAATAAAGAGTAGTTTAAACTATGTGTTGGATACAAAGTATTTTCCGTTCCCTGAGATCGATCCGAACTCCACCACTCGTGCGAGCCAGTTTTTATTATTTGGTGTCTGACTTTCACTTAGTTTTTATTAAAAATGTTATTTTAAAAATCATTTTCTAAAACTCAGACCAAGTCTTTCCTCTTAGGATTCAATAGGTAAGGTATAAAACTTGAGATTTTTCTCTGAAATTATAATTAATAAAGATGAATTTTTATGTGCATCTATGACTAAAGTGAAATTCTTGAATTTTTTGATTATTCTTGATTTTCAAATTAGTGTGAAATTTAGTCTTAATGTATTTATAACATTATTTGAATAATTCTAAGAATTTAAAATATGTAGACTAAATAAGAAATTAGATAATTTGGATATTTTTAGATTTTGGATATTTGATTTTGATCTAAACCCTAGCATTCAGATCCAATATAAATTTGGATTAATAAATGGATTGTGTTTAATTAAAAAGGTTAATTGGATCCAATACCATTGGATTGGGCCCTCATATGGGATGGCCTATGTGGACCCCATTTGGATTCAAGAGCCCTTGTTTGAATCTCAAAGTTCATTTAGGTTTAATTAGAAACTAATTAGGAGTTTATTTGGACAACTAAGATACCTAATTAATCAATAAATAAATAGGTAATTAGGAAATCAAAGAGGGTGGGACATCCCCCATAGCTAAAGCATTAAATAACTTAACTAATTGTTAGTGGTTAGTTAGTAAGGTGAAAAAGTCAAAATTAGAGGAGTCCTAAATAACTAAGAGTTTTAATAAAAAGAATAAGAACCCAACTTCTGATAGGAATGAGGGTTGTGAGAGCCTATAAGAGGCCTCCCAAATGCCCCTCTCCTATACTTCTCTTTCTTTCTCTCTTTAGCCTTTTTTATTTGTTTTTTGATGTTTTCTCCTATTCACGCCATCTTTGAAGGAGGATCTTGGTGGTGGCTATCATAGCTGCTACAACAAGAGAAAGAAAGGTTCGATAGTGGTGAAACAAGCCACACACCCTATTCTAGTGGTTCACTGGGTAGTTCTCGTGTACCTGATTTTCTAAGGTAAGATTTACGTAGGATTTTTGCTAGTGCATGCACCAAGAATGCATACACATGCTAGATTTTTGTTCCAGAGGTATGTATTTATGTGAAATCAGTTCTTAAACATGTTTAGGACTGATCTCACCTATTCTGAGATTTTTAGAAACCCAAAAAGAGGTTTTCACAAAATAGTTTTTGAGGAAACATCATATCAATTGTTTTTCGTTGCAAAATCATGTTAGATTTGATTTGTGTCATTTTAATATGTTTTTTTTTTGTAAAATCAATCCATAAATTATTTTGAAACTGATATCATAAGGTTTGTTGTTTTGTAAAACCTCGGAAGGGGTTTTACAAAAAAAATCTTTTTTGAAAAAACCTCAAATAGAACTTGTTTGGAAAGAAAATCATACTAAATATATTTATTGTGATTCCAGTTGTTGTTTGGGTTTCAAATAAACTCCTAAACCATGTTAGAAATGATAATATATGGTTTAAATTTTTTTAAGGCCATGGAAGGTTTTTTACAAAAACTAGTTTTTGAGATAACCCTGATGAACCTCATTGTTGTATTGAAATACATGTTTGATGAATGTAATATTTTATTTGTGAGATGTGTTTGTTATATTCATGATCAACCATGTTTCATTTATCATATTAGATATGATATATATAAAAATCATGTTTATATGGTTTATTTTTTAAAAAATATGAAATATACATGATTTTTCATAAAAAGGTACATTATCTTGATTTTCATGGTCTCAAAAACTTTTAAAAACTTTATCGTATGCTCAAATGACTTGGTCGAAAATTATTAAATTTTAAAAAAATGGTTTATACTCATTGAGAAAGTCTCAAGACAAATTTTGGTTCCGTGTGAGTTTTGGATGAAAAGTTACAGTCGCCAAAAGTCGGAACACGATTTTGGTCTTTATAGACATCTTGTATTTCAGCTATATTATATTGCCAATTTAATTTCTCTTAATCTATACTATGTGTCTTAATTGAAACTCAGGTCAGGCCCGAGTCTGGTATAAAATTTCATAAACTATACCCGGATGCATGTATTAATTGAACATTCAGGTCCAGACTTGGGTCTTATTATTTGTTACCATACTCGAACCTTATAGGGTTCGGTATGGGTCGGGTCTGGGTAAACCCAACCCGTACATATAACAAGTTCAAATAAAATGTCATATCTAAAACATATCCCTAGCCATGAGACTTTTGTGCTAACATCTTTTTCAATGTGACCTTCATTGCCATGAAAGTTGTTTATCAAGCATTGTTCGAGTGTGGAGCTTGTTTTTCACCTCAATATAAATCATAAATTTTTGTAGATTCAACTTTATGGTAAGTTGACTGGGGTTGCAGGGGGTGGGCTCCCTGCCCATAAGGTGGGGGTTCGGGGGTTCTCGAGACGATTTTTTATAGGGTATTTTTGTAATTTTACCTTAGACTCCTTGTATAGTCCTACACTTGTAGAATCCATGTTATATCCAGCAATACTTTTATACACCTTGTAAAATTCATAGATTTCATTTGTTTAAGGAGGCATCTGTCCTCTATATTCTGCATCCCAATCAATAAAAGAAGAAAACTCAATGTGGTCATGAACATAGGAAGTTTTCATTAAAGCACATAAAACCCTTATTTTCATATGTGGTTATTTTCTCATTTTTTTTCTTCAATCTATCAGTAGGTCGAAGGGTCATCCCCCAACAAGTATAAACTACTCCCTCTCTCTCAACATAAATGGGCTGGTTTATAGTTACCACGAAAGCAAAATAGATATAGAAAGTGACACATAAAGTAGAAGCAGGAAAGCGAGTGTTAAAAAGCAGTATGATGGATGAAGAGGATTTGTTTTAAAAATAATTGTGGAAGCATGTGAGATGCACAAAATGAAATGTGAAGGCAATGGGGGAGAAGCGGAGGGAGGGGAGAGAGTGAAAGAAAAAATATATAAATAATAACATGAAAACACAAAAAAATAAGAAGGGAGCGAGGGGGAAACAAAGAGAAGCGAGTGGAAAGTGACAAGGAAATGAGTAAGAAACAAAAAAGGTGTGAGAGAAAAGCAAATTGGGAAGTGCAATTCCCCCAAATGAAAGACAAGTTCCTTCCATGCTTCCCTGGTGCTTCTCGCTTCCGAAGTGCACTTCTGGTAACTATGAGCTGGAGAATACCAAAACCAACCCTGCTAGTTGAATATTTATATAAAAGAAAGCCATAATTTAGGTTTAATATTGGAGCAAATTCGATCATATATTTGATTTTTCATCTAACACATTCGAATTATATCATATCTCAGAGAAACCAATTTGTATAAAAAATCGAATTCAATTAGCATAAAATAAACACGAGAAACTGAATCACTTCTCAATTCACATAGTTGAAAACAAACATAAAACTGATACTTAGTATTCTAAATTATATGATTCATTTTCAATATGTGAAAATAAAATGTGCCTTTCGTACCATTTATGAAAAATATAAAATTTCACAACCCAAATGACCCAAATAAGTGAAAATTTTCATATAAATAATGTTCACACACTTCTGGGTTGTTACTCAAGAATGGTGACCTTAACAACATGAAGAAAGGATCAATCACATGAGAGGAAACCTTTCTTTTCCATCTTTTTTTGAAAGACTAGCTGGGGTTAGTTGGCCCCCTACCAGAACAACAGTCGGCCCCATGTGGCCGAGGGATTCGATCCTGGGACTTTAGCTTGACACAGGACCCCACTTACCACATGGGATACCACCTCGGTGGTTTTCTTTTCCCTTTTTTCTTTTGCTTTTTATAGCCTTGACTATAACTGATGATCAATAGATGCATGCGATTTCTCACCAAACCACGTTAACTAGGTATCCTCTTTTGTATGTGTGAATTGCGTGGGCTAGAATCCTCCCTAATCTCGTGAAAGCTCTTTCAACTTATGGGATTTGAGCCTAGACAACCCGCTTAGCGGTCTAAGCCCCATCCCACTACACCAAACCCTTTGCGTCTAGTTATCCTTTAGCTTGCATTTAAGGAAAAAAATGTCTTTTTCTTTTTCAATAAAGTGAGCAGATTCAGTACTTATCGAGGATGAACCCTTTATAAAGTGTTCGACCCTAACCGCTGGTTGCCACGTCGGTGGATGCCCCTATTAAAAAAATGGGGGCTATGCCTCCCCCCTTATTAAAAGGAGTGGACAGTTATACAGTGTTTGCTTTACTCACTTAACCATTATGGATGGCAGTGGACCAGGAGAAAATGGGGCCCCACGTAGCCTCGTTCCGTTTGGACAGGAGATGGAGGACATGCTATAGGGATGGAGGTTAAAATCAAAACATGTGCAAGGATGAAGGCGAGGATGGACTTACGCTTTTCCTCACTCTGTTCCCATCTCCAATCCCCGCCCCGCTCTGTATCCTATCCTTCTTTAGAGATGACAGTGGACCAAGGGGAAACGGGGCCCCACCCTACCTCACCCTGTTTGGACTAAGAATGGAGGATATGAATCAGGAATGAAAGCAGAGATGGAGGTTAAAATCAAAACCCGTGCGAGGATGGAGGCAAGGATGAAGGGAAGGAATTTAAGATGGGACGGGGGTGGAGACCTTGTCCCCCGCCCCCACCCCGGTCCACTACCATCCCTATTAACCGTGCCTCCTCAATAACCAAGCAATGCGGTTCAAAATCTGCAACCCCCACACTCTACCACTTATATAAAAAGATTGGTGAAGTCTAACAAGAGAGAGGAGGATCAGATGCAATCGCACTAAACAAATGCAATGTGCCACTATCCTCCATCTACAGGTACTCAGGGCCGAGCAACAGATGGAGGGTGCACAGTTGTTATAAATACACATTGCATTTGTGAAATGTGATTGCACTTGTTGGGTTGGGTACCGGGTCCGCCCATGATGGGCGAGATCCGAACCCTGCCCACCATTTGAGGTGTGGGCGGTTTGGAAACCGCCCACCTCCCCATCTTCTCCAGTCCCTCATTTTACGTGAAGAGAAGGGGAGAAGAAATAGAACAAAGTTGTGGATACATTGTGCGTGTGCTTGAGAGAAACCTCAGCAGAGAAGAGAAAAAGACTGTGCACAGTGAAAAGAAACAAGAAGAAGACGGTGAGGCATCTTCACGGTGATTGAACATCGTGGGGCACTTGGACTCGTGGATTCGTCGTTCTCTCCAAGTGAGGGCACACATTCGTTGAGCAAAATGAGCATCAACGATCCGCTTCTACGCTTCCGCTTCAAAGAGGCATGTAATACAAACCCTATTCTTGGATTTATACGTATTGATACATGAATACATATGTATTTTTAAATCCTTCATTGGTATCAGAGCATTAGTTTTTTTATGTCGTTTTGTTTGCAGGTGTATTCCCCGTGTGCACGTGGCTGGGACCACTATGCATTTATGGTGGACGCACGCGGTGGGGCCGCCATACAATAATAATTTTTTTTTGTTGTTTTGACAGTGTGATAGTGGCCACACGACCAAGGCAAGGGATCGATCGACTGTAGTGCCTGGGCCAAATCCGGCCTTCGCGCAGGCCCAACAGTAGCTAGGCCGCAGGTCTGGCCTTCGGCCAGGCAGGCCACTACAGCTGCAGGTTCAATAGACAGGCCGCAGTCCTGGCCTTCGACCAGTCAGGCCACTGCAACCGTAGACCTGACCTATGGCCAAGTGGACCACTGCAGCGCAGGCCCGACCTCCGACTAGACCCACTGCAGTAGGGCCACATGCCTTTTTTTTCATTGGGGCCGGATTCTGGCATTCAGTCAGGGTCCATGTGGGTCAAGGCCCATGGCCTGCGGATGGTGCCACAGGCCATTTTTTTTTGTTGAAACCCGGTTGGGGCGGGGATAGCCTAACTCGGTTCAGAGTTAATTTTATCTTATTTATAAAGTTATAATATTGTTTAGATGAATATAATCGTCTTAGGGAAAGTGGAAGATGATTGTGAACATAGTGAGCTTTTGATTTCATGCCCTAAGAGAAATTATATATTATCTAATCATGTAATTATGACTGCATATAGATGTACTAATGATTAGATAATAACATGCATGAATAACATAATTGTGTATTGTATCTTTATTATTAGGATATGGTTGCACCAAGCAAATCCATAATGGACTTAGCACGGATTAAGAAACTGAATGGTGATAACTATGATATATGGCACAGGAAGATTTAATTTACACTGGAGGAGGCTGAGGCCTTGAAGGCTCTCAACTATATTGTGGAACAATCTGAAATTGGTAATGTGGCACAATCTCGTAGGGACATAGAGACCTATGAGAAATGAAAGTGCATGAATATTATTGCGCATGTCACCATGTTATGTTCTATGCAAGATGACATCATGTGCCAATTTGAGCATTATAAGAATGCTCAATAGATGTGGATGACTTTTAAAGATAAGTTTGGGAGAACATCAGCCACAAAGCTAAGAAGGTTGACCATCAGGTTCGATTCCTACAGAAAGTCTCTTTAGCACACTATGAGCCAACATCTCAAGGAGATGACAAATATGATAAGAGAGATCAATAGTGCAGGACATATCCTTACAGATGAACAACAGGTCCAGACTGTGATTTGTTCTTTGGCACACAGTTGGAAGCATATAAAAATTAATATGACTCATAACGAGAGTATTAAGACTTTCAATGATATTGCTCGTCAAGTAGAGCTAGAAAATGATCGCCTAGAAGCGACTCAACCATCTAGCATGAGGGCATATGTGGCAGAAAGCTCGAAGAGGCCAACAATTTTTTAAGAAGAAATTTTATGGACCAAGGAAGTTCAAGAAGGGTGACAAGAAGGGACAAGACAAAGAGAAAGAAAAGAAGCCTTATCAGCGCTCTGAAAAGCGTGGAAGCAGGAAAAATAGGGCAAATACAAAATATTTTAAGTGTGACAATTTGTGTCACTATATTCATGAATGTCATGAGCAAAAGAAGGTACATTCTCTTATATCTGCTGATTTATATGCAAATGTTTGTAGTTGTGCACTAATTGTTGAATCTAATCCTATGTGGATTTTAGACTCAGGAGCCACCGACCACGCAACCAAAGACCGCACAAACTTCGTCGAATACAGGAAGATGCCATCTGGTTCAAAGTGGTTGTTCCTGAGGAACAACACTAAAGCAGAAGTCAAAGGGATCGAGACCTGCAAATTAGATTTGCGAGAAGGACAATCTTTATTATTATCTGATGTTCTGCATGTTCCAGAGATTCAACGAAATTTGATTTCAGTTTATGCTTTGTCTATGTTAAACTATAAACTTGTGTTTGGTGATGTCAATGTTGACATCCTTTGTGGACAAACTTTAGTTGTTTCTGGTTTCTTGATGAATGATTTCTATGTGTTGGACACAAAATTTAAAAGTTTGAATGTTAGTGATGAATGTTTTTCTCTTGTTTCAACTGCTAGTAATATGAATGTGGATGTATCTATATGGCATGCTCGACTTGGACATATAGGGCAAAAAAAAATGAATAGACTTGCATAAGAGGGTCTTTTGGGATCATATGCGAAGATTGAAATGCCTATATGTGAGTATTATCTTGCTGAAAAAGTGACTCTATTGCCTTTTGGAAAGGCAGTTAGAGCAACCTATCCTCTTTAATTAATTCATTCTGATATATGTGGACCAATGAATGTGGCAGTGAGGCATGGAGCCTCTTATTTCATTACTTTTATTGATGATTATACACGATTTGGCCATGTGTATTTAATTTTACATAAATCTGAAGCATTGGATTGCTTTAGATCCTTTATGAACATGGTAGAGAATCAACTTGATCATAGGATCAAGGCTTTGAGAACAGATTGTGGACGCGATGTGATGAAAAAAGGATAGATAGACAATTGACTACTCCTCAAACTCCGTAACAAAATGATGTTGCAGAAAGGAGGAAGAAGACCCTCTTAGAGAGGGTCAGGTCCATGATGGCGCAGACAAATTTACTCGTTTCGTTTTGGGGTGATTGTTTGTTGACTGCAGCCCATGTATTAAACTGTGTACCAACTGAATCTATTTCTTCAACTCTCTACGAATTATGAACAGGTAGAAAGCCTGATTTGGCTTATCTCAGACCCTGGGGGTCTGCTGCATATGGCCATGATCTTTTCCATCAACATGGAAAATTGGGTCCTAAGGGAAAGAAGTGTATCTTTATAAGATACTATGAACATTCAAAAGGATATGTATTCTTAGGAGAGAATACCGATTGGAGTATTTTTGAGATAGATTCGAGAGATACCATATTTATTGAGAGTGATTTTCCTAAAAGAGGAGAGATAGAGTGTAATTTCTAATTCTATGAATTGAATTATTTAGATCAATTTAAAGAGATTGATCATCATGTTTTAGAGACACAAGAGGATGTGCCTATACCAATATTGGATAGTGGGAGTAACACTCAAGTTGATATCGACTTTGAAGAAGATCTGGCAACTTGAAAGAGTTCAAGGAAAAGAATTCCTTGTCGGAGATTCCAAATCGAAGGGGGAAGCCTTTGTGGTCTTACCCCAAGATGATAAGATACCTAAGAGTGTTAGAGATGCTCTATCTTGTTCTAAAATGGATGAATGGCGCAAGGCAATAAAAGAGGAAATGAAATCCATGGCATCGAATGAGGTCTGGGATCTTGTTAATCTTCCAAAAGGAAGAAAACCTATTGGGAGCAAATGAGTTCTCAATATTAAAAGGAATGCCGATGGATCTATCGAGTGATACAAAGCACGTTTGATTGCTAAATGATACACACAAATGACAGAGATAGACTATGAGGAGACATTCTATCATGTGGTCAAATTGACCTCTATTCGCCTTTTGTTAGCCATAGTGTCATATATGAATTTAGAATTACACCAAATGGATGTTAAGACTGCATTCCTAAATGAAAAACTGGATGAAGAAATATACATGGAACAACCCGAGGGGTTTGTTACTGCTGAATTTGAGCGCAAAGTCTGCAAACTCAAATGATCCATTTATGGATTGAAGCATTCATCCAGACAATGATATTTAAGGTTTCATGAGACCATCATGAGCAATGACTTTGCCATGATTGATGATGACCATTGTGTTTATCTTAAGCGTCAAGGTCCAAAATTTGTAATTCTAACTCTATATGTGGATGATATTTTATTGGCTAGTAATCATTTAGAGTTTCTGAAAACCATTAAAGAATGATTGTCTATTCATTTTAAAATGAAAGACATGGGTGAAGTATACTTTATGCTGGGCATAGAGATTAAAAGAGATCATTCAAAAAGACTTATTTTTCTTTCACAAGAGTCATATATAAAGAAGGTCTTAGAACACTTTCATATAAAAGATTGTAAACTCATAGATACTTCGATTGCAAAAGGAATTGATTTAAGTCTTAAAGTGTGTCCAAAGGAATCGAAAGAAATAGAAGCTGTCTAAAGTCCCTTACTCCAGTGCAATAGGCATCCTAATGTACCTAATGATGTGTACCCGACCTGACATATGTTATGCAGTAGGGTTGGTGAGTAGATATCAAACTAATCTAGGACAAGTGCATTAGAAGGTTGTCAAGAGGATTGTGCGATATCTTAAAGTCACATCAGATTCAGTTCTTTGTTACCATGGTGGTAACATGCGTGTAGTAGGCTATACGGATGCAGATTGGGGCAGGGACCCTGATGAGCGTAAGTCTACGTCTGGCAATGTGTTCTTGATGAACAATTATGCTATATCTTGGTGTAGCAAGAAGCAGACGTGTGTACCCTTGTCCACAATGAAAGCTGAATTTGTTGCAGGCTCGTTGGCAGTGCAAGAATGTGTTTGGTTAAGGAGATTTATCAAATATTTGGGAGTCACTTCTGATGCAAAACTGCCAGTGACTTTATTCTGTGATAATCAAGCGGCAATTGTGTTTGCCAAAGATTCCAAGTTTCACAGTAGAACCAAACATATAGACACGAGATGCAAGTATATGTGCGACATTGTATCTAAAGGCAAGGTTGCTTTGACATATGTTAATACCCAAGATATGGTGGCAGATCCCTTTACTAAGCCGATTAATAGGGATTCTTATGTTAAACATGTAAAATCTATGGGTATCTGTAAGATTTGATATTCTAATGTTATTCATATTTCTTTCTATGATCATTGTATAGCATGTTGCACATCTATATGAGTATGCTACCAGGTTTAAGATAAATCTTCTCACACAGATTTATCGACTTAGACGCTGCTTGTGAGCGAGATGAGATGAGATGTAACAAAGTTCAGGGTTGCTAAATTAATTAGCATGTCGGATTTTGAGGATATCATGTGTTAATAACTCAAAAGAGTGGGAGTACAATAAGTTATGATATCTGCCATATATACGTATATGGGATACATCACCCTAATTGGGTTAAGATGAGGTCTTGTGTATATTTAACTATATGGAGAGACCGACCTTGCTATCTAAATGTCAAGGATAACCTGGTTGACTAGATCTGAGGACTTGGATAAACATTGCATGAGAATGTGCATCCTGAAGGACTCAAGTTAGTTTCTTGGGGAGGAACTAAACTAGTAAAGATCTGTACGGCAAAAAATTTATGGTGTATGCATACACTCACTAGAGTAATATACTCTTGTTGTAATATGTGAGTCATACCACGTATGGCGTACCATAACTATAAGTCGACTACAAAAGAAAATGAAGAATGATCCCTACTTCTTCATTGTGTGAGTTCTTGATATATATGTATATATACTTTGGTGTCTTTATTGACTTTTGACCTTATTTTAAGAGAAAGATGAGTGTTGCTACTTTAGCATGTTGCTTAAGGCCATGCCTGATCCGGTCTAAAAGAACATGTCTGGGAAAACAACTTATCTTGATTCAAAGAATGAGTATTGGAAAGGAAGATCATTTGACATTTTCAGATTATGCACATGTTAAAAGCTAGCTTATTTTACTACATCCTGGGGATATTGGGTTTATGATTAAACATGTGAAATAATGGAAGGCCTTGTCTAACATAACTTGACACTATATATATGTGCAGAGGGATTCAGTATGTTAAAATGTGAAAAATGTATTTGATCTAGGACACAATGAGCTTGTTACCTGACTTGTGCAGATATACCTTGTGTATCTTATTTTTGCAGGTTTAGGCTATTATGTTACACTAACCGGTACATAATATGCCTTCACTCCCTAAGCTCATGGGTCACACAGTCCATTTGCCAATATGAATACTCGATGTTATTCACCATTTGAACACGTTTGGTGTTCCTTCTTTTAAGATCTCTTCCCATAATGTGCGAGTGAGAGAATGTTGGGTTGGGTACCGGGTCCGCCCATGATGGGCGAGATCCGGACCCGGCCCACCATTTGAGGAGGGGGTTGTTTGGAAACCGCTCAGCTCCCCATCTTCTCTAGTCCCTCATTTTACGTGAAGAGAAGGGAAGAAGAAATAGAACAAAGTTGTGGATACACTGTGTGTGTGCTTGAGAGAAACCTCAGCAGAGAAGAGAAAAAGACTGTGCATAGTGAAAAGAAACAAGAAGAAGACGGTGAGACATCTTCACGGTGATTGAATATCGTGGGGCACTTGGATTCGTGGATTCACCGTTTTCTCCAAGTGAAGGCACACATCCGTTGAGCAAAACGAGCATCAAGGATCCGCTTCTAAGCTTTCGCTTGAAAGAGGTATGTAATACAAACCCTATTCTTGAATTTATATATGAATAAGTATATATTTTTAAATCCTTCAGCACTTGATCCCAATTCCTAAGCTTTACTCAACCTAATATTCAGTTATTGACGTCCGCTACTGATAAAACTCCTAGTCAACAATTTGAAGAGACTTCCAAGATATGGATCCCAATTTTCTTCCCATGTGCTCATTTGTCAAAATCGTCTTAGGCGTTGGTTTTGATATTTGAGCAAGGAATTACTTTGTTTCTTGATACGAGTACCATTTCTACCTTTACAAGCAAGGGGTCACCATCAGATGACAATCACTTTACTTTTTCTGTGAGGATGAACGATAAAAAGTAGAAGCTATGATGGTTGGTCACAAGTTTGATCTCATTTGTCAAAATCGATCTAGGCATTGATTTTGATCGTTGAACAAGGAATTGATTTGTTTCTCGATACTAGTGCCATTTCTACCTTCACAAGCAAGGGGTCACCATCAGATGACAATCACTTCAGATATTAAACACCAATTTTTTTCTATGTGCAGGGCATGCTTGCTCTGTCACGATGAACCATCACCACAAGGTTGATGGAATTTGTCAAAATCGGCAGCAAGGAATTGCTTTGTTTCTTGATACTAGTACCATTTCTACCTTCAAAAGCTAGGGGTCACATCAGATATGAACACCAAGAATATACAATCCTTGCAAGTGTTTTTTACGTGTAGGGCATGCTGGCTTTGGTCACTTGTGAGGATGAACCATCACGACAGAGATAGTAGAAGCTATGATTGTTGGTCATTCTCACCCACTTTCACAAGATTTATGGTAATTTTGACCAACTTTCGTAAGATTTAAGGCAAAAAAACAATCACATATCATACTTTTCTCATGTTTCACTAACCCTGAAAAGTGTTATGATTTTGATTTACAATCACAGGATATTGAGAAAATTCAAAAATCACAAGACATTTCAAAGATACTCGTAGTCTTATAAACTGTGCACATATGCACGATTTATAATGTCCATTAATGAAGTATTCACACATAAAGCTTAGTGTATATACATGCACAATAAGATTACTTCAGGGCCTGCTGGCCTCTTTGAGATTTGAGGCCACCGCCTAGGGCCTCCTATTTTGGAGGGGCCTCAAATCTCAAAGTGGGGTTGTCATCTCAAGTATGTCGTGTTGGTGTTGTGACCTGAGACATCAGCAAATGCACCTCCGGCATCTGTTCCATGTGTGCCTGATGCCTTGATAACGCCTGACTCTACAAACCCATTTCTGCAATGTAGTGCTAGCCAACAAGTATGATTAAAATGCTCTAGCAGGAGGTTTAAGTGGAGGAAGCTATAATGTATTATTCATAGCATTATTAGACTGGTCTCCATAGTCTAAATTTGTTTATCCTTTATCTTAATTAAGACTCCACATGCACTTTAGTGCTAGTGAGCTATCATATAAGCCTTGATGGCAAGAAGCTTATTTTAGGTTTTTTTTTTTTGTGAAAAATTGAGGCAAGTCTTCTTAACCAGTTTAAGTGGATGGACTCTATGTATACTGGGTGCAGCTAGCTAAGCTAGCTTTCCTCTCATCCAAGTTTTAGAAGTTTGTCTCATTCTTTTTACTGTCAAATATGTTCTTGGCATGATTGAAATTGTAGAAGAATGTGCTGTGAAATTTTACTCTGTAAAATGTTTCTTAAGCTCTTTAGCGAAGAAGATAAAAATTGATTACAAAGTGGACTTATTCCTATGAGGCTATTGAAGCTAGCAGGATAATTTGGTAGCATTGTCAACTGGGTTCTAGGGTGGGCGTTGTGGTCTGTAAAGTGCCCAAACCCCAGTAGCCAGTTCACTAGGAGAGGATTATTTATCCAAAAGGACCTTGATACACTAGAGTCATGAACAACTGCCAAAGTAGGGAAACCAGTAATTGGAGCCTGACAATGATAATATGGCATCAGATGTCTACTTCTATACGTTATGTCCAGTTTCTCTTATTTGTTGATCTGCAGATATTTTTAACATTAGTGTATATGTTTGTTTTTCAAATGCAATTGATGTTATTGTAATTTAATTGTTGTCATATTATGTTGCAGATACAGAAGGCATGTGCAATGTTTACTGTGATTGGTAGAAGGACCTAGCTTGCATGTTGAGTAATATATATATATATATATATATATATATATATATATATATATATATATATATATATAAAGGATATTAAGAATTTATTCTTAAATAAATAATGGAGGATATTAAGAAGGATGTTCTCTCTCTCTCTCTCTCTCTCTCTCTCTCTATATATATATATATATATATATATATATATATATATATATATATATATATGGAGGATATTAAGAATTTAAGAAAAAAAATACAACCCCTTTAATAAATGATAAAATTTTGATATATAAAAAAAAAATTTAGGGCCTCATTTGGAGGCTTCGCTTAGAGTCTCAACTTGTCTTGAGGGGGCCCTGAATTACATAAGCATGTGGTCAAAAGCAAAGGCAGATCCAGTACTTTGGCCGAGTAATTTTCACAAAAACACGAAAATTTGCTGCACGAAACACAGAAATTGCTACAACAACAAACACTCTCAATTGCACGTAAGCGTTTTTTTCATGTTTTTGTGTGGGGTTGGCTACTTTGAAGAGAGGATCAGGTGTAATGTTATTGCACACTTTTATTGTGCTGCTGCACTAGCCTGTCAGCTATGGGGCCTAACAGCAGATAGTGGGTGATCAGGTGCAGCAGCACACTTAAAGTGTGTAATCACATTGCACCCAAACTCAATTCAGTACTTTGTTTAGCACTCAGCGTCTCAGCCCCAAGTATTGGATCTGCTCGTCGAA
Organism: Nuphar pumila; assembly: GCF_984573655.1. Taxonomy (NCBI): domain Eukaryota; kingdom Viridiplantae; phylum Streptophyta; class Magnoliopsida; order Nymphaeales; family Nymphaeaceae; genus Nuphar; species Nuphar pumila. The sequence goes on from NC_143260.1 coordinate 40,570,768, forward strand.
GCCAGGCTGGCCCATTCAATCAACTGGCTTGTTGTAGCCTGTTAATTAATTCAATAGGCTTGCCGTGTTGCATGATATTTCCTAGCAAAATTTCTGTGTGCTTTACTGCGCTCTTTCTAATCCATGTCTACTCTATTTTTCTGCTAGCAATTTAATGTTGTTCATGGCTACAAGTTGAGTCAAGCAACATGAACGGCGAGCAGCTTGCTTTACATTTTTTTTCTTCATGTGTAACAAGAAAAGGCCGCACCCAACATGAAGACCTGATCTGATCGCTCTAGCTCAGTCTGTCACACTTACGGTCATCATGCCGGTAGCGTAAAACTCCAAAACTAAGACCCGCTTGAGCTGATGATGAGACGCACATGAGAATCGAACCTAATTTGATTTACATCCACAACTTATTTCTCATATCTTAAAAAAAGAAACATCCATAACTTATCCAATTAACAACAACCACCCCAAAAAGCAGCCAACACAACACTACCCAATAACTAATCAATATCCAAATGCTTCAACATGTAACATATACTATCCAAATAGTATAACATACTTTCCCAACTAAAAACCATTCACAAATCTTCATTCATCATCCCATCAAATCTCTCTCTCTCTCTCTCTCTCTCTCTCTCTCTCTCTCTCGTGTGAGTGTGAGAGAGCACCCACCAAACTCAATCTCTCTCTAGAGACTGAGAGAGCACCCACCAAACTCAAGGTCCATGAGGAGGAGGAGGAGGTGCAGCATCCTTGATGGCTTGGAACACCTGGGAGCTCTTGTAGAAGATGTGGGCCCTACGGTTATAGTCCATGGGCTCCTTCCCTTGGTCATCCCCCATGATGGCCTCCTCCTCCAGCCTCTCCATTGCCTCCTCTATTCCCCTCCCTTCCCTCCTCATCATCTCCTCCAGCTCCTCCACCAGCAGCCCGTCCCGCTCCGAGTCCGGCCCGCCAGCCGGCGCCGAAGGCGGGCAATTCCGGTGGCTGCAACGCAGGGCCGGCGTTTTCCGGCATACCATTCGAACAAAATTGCAGATTTCCGGTGGCCGAGAAGCAAGGGACAGCCCTGGGGCTCTGAGGATTCCTGAAGGAGGGTTGCTGGAGAAGGCGAGGGCTTTCATGGCTGCAGCTGCTCTTCAAAGTTTCGAAGCGCAGGAAGGGACGACGGTTATGTGCAAATATCACATCCATATATTCGGAGACCAGCACTCTCTGTGTGGCATGTGTTCTGCCACGTAAGTCGGATCTGACACGTCCCTGCGAATTCAGACCTCCAGATTTTGGAGCTGTCAATGGACCGGGGACCCGGTCTCAATGGAACGGGTTTGACGTAGCAATGTCAACGGGTCGGGTTTGGTTCGGACTCAGGTGGAATCAGACCTGGCCCCGATTTTTGGGTATGTCAGACCTACCATAAGAGAAACCATACCCGGAGTCGATAAGCACTACATAAACCAGACGCAAGCCATACCCGGTAAAATATTATTTTTTATCAGTTTTACATTAAAAATTACGGGTCTTAATCAGAACTCGGGTCGGATCCGAGTATGGTATACATTTTCACAAACTATACCCAGACCCATGTACTAATTGAACATTCGAGTCTGGACCTGAGCCTTAATTGGGTCTTCTTACTAATCACCATACCAAACCCTATATGGTTAAACTCGACCCGTTGACACCCCTACCTACCATACCATATAGTGTCAGGGTTTGATAATAAACAAGGAGGTCCGATTCGAGTCAAACTCAAAGGATCCGATTAATATATGGAGCCAAGTATAATTTGAGAAATTTCATACCAGACTCAGGCATTCGGGTTAATATCCCTAATTTTTCAATATAAAAAGATAAAAATATTATTTTATCGGGTATGGTTCATGTAATACTTATAGTATCTTGATATGGTTTCTCTTATGGTAGGTCTGGTTTGACTTGGGTCTGGATGAGATACCCACATCTCATATCAAATCTGAGTTTCATCCCACCTGGATGCCAACCAAACTCGACCCATTGACACCCTTAATCCGAACCTGTTCAAATATGTACGACCGACTGTTAAAAGTGGAAATACGAACCTGACCCTAACAAAAAAAAAACTGGGTCAGGTTTAGGATTGTCAATGGGTCGGGTATCCTACTCATGGATGTACCCAAATCCATCCAAATAACAAGTTATTGGATTCGGTTCTAGGTTCAGGTTTTGCCGAGTCAAAAAATATCTAAACCCGGATTTGTATACTTTCAGCCACACACAATTGCTTAAAATACATATAAAACACTCGGATCAGGTTGGACATTTGGCAAAAGAGCCAGGTAGGGTTGGATATCTGGCAAAAATCATAACTCAAACCCAGCCCCGCATATTACTCGGGCTGGGTTCAGGTCAACCCAAATAATATTTGGTCAGCAATTTTTATGCTCATACCTAAAAATTCAGGTTCAGGTCGGGTTAGTACCCGATACAAACCCATCCCATTGACAGCCCTAGTTAGGTTGGATACCCAAAAAAGTCATGGCTCCAACCTGAGTGGACGTATTGCTTAAACCGGATTTGGGTTCAACCGCATAATCAGGGATGCCCATGGTTTGGATACCAGGCAAAATCCAAACCCGTTTAATCAGATTCGGTATAGGAAACGGCATCATATGAACACTCGGATCCAGATCTAGTTTGGAGCTTTACATCCAAACCCGAATATCCGTCTGAATCAAATCTGAATCCCACAAGTGTCCAATTATATGAAAATTCGTAAGAAGGTAATTATTTTATGCTTTTCCGACCCAGATTCAGTGCCGCTCTCTTTCATCCGAATCTGAATCTAACTCCGAGTCTGATTAAACAAGATCCAATTAGGTCAGATTCAGTAAGCCCTGCATCCAAACCAAATCTGACCCATTTATATCTCTATGAATAATTTTTGAGGTTATACTTTTATATCTCGTGCTCGTGCTCGTGCTCGTGCTCGTGCTCGATAAAGAAAGAGATCGTAAGTGCAGCAGGCATAGCCTGGAAGTCTTTGAAAATTCTTTATTAAAATATTAAAAAATAGTTTTTTATTGATTAAAAGATTTTGAAAATTGTATGTCCTGATACCCTATTTTCTAAAAAAAAAAATTGAACTTGTGAGTTGAACCCGTATGTGTCCTCGTGTCCACGTGTCTTTGTGACATAGCCTGGAAGACTAAACTCTTTGCTCGCAAAAAGAGACTCCGGTGTTTCTGCGGAACTGCACGGGACAGGTGCAAATGGCGTTGTTTCTGTGTTACACAAACAGAACCTAAAGTAGGGGTGTCAACGAGTCTTGTTTACCCGGACCCAACCCGAACCAAACCCTGTAGGGTTCGGGTATGGTGATAAATAAGAAGACCAGATTAGGACTTAGGTTCGGACCCAATGGTCCGATTAATGCATGGACCCTGGTATAGTTTGTGAAATTTTATATCAAACTCGAACCCGACCTGAATTCTGATTAAGATATGTAATTTTTCAATGTGAAAATGATAAAAAAATATTGTTTTACTAGGTATAGTCCAGGTTTGGTTCATGTAGTTCTTATCGGATCTGAGTATGGCTTTTCTTATAGTGGACCCGATTAGACCCGAGTTCAGACCTGATAGAATACCCAAAAATCTGGTCCAAGTCTGGTTTCACTTGGGTCTGAACCATACCGGACCCATTAACACCCGTACCCTAAAGGGTGCATTGGCAGCAATCGTTGTGACTATCAATATTTTTTCTTACACAAAAAACAGAATGTGAGAAATTAGCAAGCTGATATTTCTCACATTTCTCAATTTTCTTTGTTAAGACTTTTTTATTTTTAAATAATAAAAAGGTGTTAAGATTTTTTTAATTTTTAAATAATTTTTAATTTTCATTTGTAAAAATTAATTACAAATTGGTTTTTTATTCTTCTAATCTTTTGCCATTCTTTGCCCCCAAAAATGAGGTTTATAAAAACTTTCAAATTACCATGAGATTTTGGTTGCACCTCTTTATCACTAGGTGAGATTGCAGACTTGATATTGATGATATTGAGGACATTTCTAAGCATATTCCTAAGTCTTTTTTTTTAATATATACATGACTCAGAATCAAAGACCTAACCACGTTGGCTTTGCCTGTTGTACATACGGTCACTGTCCTGGCAATGTAAAACTCCTGTGGCCTATCCCCAAGTCTTGTAACCCAAAAGTTTTGGTTTTTACCAGCCCAGTTAGCTAAGCTCAATTGCCTATTTTCAGAAGTGAATGTTGAAACTTCAATTGTGGATTCCTTAACACCTTTTAACATATTTTGGTGCTCACTAGTTTTCAGATCAATAGTTTTTATAAAGCTCTAATTTTTTAAACTGAAAATTAAATTTTTTTTTTAAAACTCTCCTTTATATGATTTAAAAAAAATTACAGTGAAAACTCTATTAAACATGGTTCAAGCCTTGAACGGATTACAATTCTCAATTTATGTATGCAAGACTAGAATTAACTTAATTAAACTATAAATTGAATTAAAATAAATCAAAGTACTAGTCTCACTTAATCAGAGTTTACAAGTTTAATGAAAGGTTTATAACCATAAAAATAAATCAAGTTCTTCCAAAAACTTAAAAGAACGTGACTTTCTTAGAAACACCCCAAGCTTCTCGTCATCACCCGTCAATTTATTTATTACTTGAAAATGTTAAAATTAAAGGCATTAACAACAACCTCATAAAAAACACTCTACAATATAGGTATGAAAAAAATACAAATACACAAAGCATACATCATTTCAAAACAGTTAATTCATAGCATGACATTAACATGACATATAAAAATAATAAGAATTATGATTACAACAATGATAATCATAAGTATATAGGCTTTCACAATTAATCATTTTTATCTCCAAGTAAGACACATGCATCTATATCATTAGTAATCAATATCACAACAAGATAAAGTCATATATGCCAACATATGCATGAACTCAAAACTATGCATGATATGCATAAACATTTATGCCAACATTCATTGAAACACTTGAACACTGTGAACCTCATTTAATGCATTATTATATTATTACTCCTTTATCATCATATAAGGGTACAATTCTAGAAACTTGACTCAAAATTAACAATTAGATTGGTGTATTCATTATGTCATGTATTTTAATTTCTTCATTGATTTGAAGAGTCTAAAAAATACTCACTAGAGTGGTCCGTGACCAAGATAAACTCACAATAGTTCATACGAAATCGATTTTTACTCTGCAGTATATCATACTAAACATTATATCATAATCAATATAAGTAATTACAAACATACATCCTTAATCTGATATAAATTTACTTTCAGTGTTCATCCTCAGAGATTCACCGTATCTTAAAAATAAGTTTCACTCTGGATCACATGATCTAGAGAATGTATAACCTCATAAAAAGTTTTTGCCCTAGTCAAGTTATCTGATCTTGGACAATGCACTTTCTCATAGGTTACCTGATCTTAAACAATGCACCTCTTCATAGATATTTACTGCCCTAATTGGATCACCCGATCTTAATCATGCACACCCTCATATATATTTTCTTTGAAATAATTCCTCAATAAATCTATTGTCATACATGCATAAATACAGTTAACTGCTCAAAGGGTCAATACCCACTAATTTAGGTACACACATATACATTCAATATGCATCACATTATAGGTTATAATCATATGACAATTCAATATGTAATCACATGTTAGCATATCAATATAGTTCTGTGACTCAATAGCTCCATTATTAAACTTAACTTTTATCGCATGTATTCATAACCTCAACTCATATGACATTTCAACATCACATAGAAGTACATCATCACACGTATTATCATCATAACATAGCTATGTGTAATATCATATTTCATATTATTTAAAATCCACACATTCATAAATTGAACCTCGAAGCATTCATATTCGATTTATTGATTATATCTTATAATTTAAAAATATGTATTTCTTATATATGTCATTTAAATCATACATATATAATTTATACATGTATTATCAAAAGCTCATAAACATATGTAAAAGCTCGTAAATACACATAGAAGCTCGTAAAAATTATGCATGCATTAAAATTACAAATATACCAAGAGTTAGTGTAATTTTTTTTTTACATAACTTACAACACATCACATGCTACATACCACTCAATATGTTGCATGAGACTCATTTCAACATATCATGAACCATGAATAACATAAAATATCTCATGTATGCCAATGCACACTACATGAACCATCTATCATGCTCAAAACTCATATGCTAACATGTAGTCTCATATGTCATCATGCATAAATCTTCAACATGCTTGCATACAATATAAACATATAACATCACATACTAAAAAATACATGATTAACATTACATATCATAAACAAACATAAAATTTAAAACAAGTTCACAAGATGTCATATCTCAAACGAGGGACTACATACATCAGAATTTTATGCCTTTCACGGGTCAGTTAAACCATTATACCAAGAATATTCGAACCCTAAAAAATTCACAGTTATACCAGAGGGTATTAGCTCTCATATCCAAGTAGTAGCTAAAAAAAATCAATTTTGTTTGCCCATAAAAATTCACAGACCAGAAACTGTTTTTCAGTTCTACTAAAACTTTACAGACATTTACTTCACAAAAAAGTAGTTACCAGACTCAATTCAGGATGAATCTTGTTCTCTCACATTTTTTGTTATTAGATATACTTGTTAGCTTTTAAATGAATATGATTTCATAGAAAAACTCCATAATATGATTTTTTTGGACCGGATTGTGTCTGAGACAGTTTCAGATCCAGATCTTCTGGAAAATGCTAAATTTTACCTGACTTGTGTGAGACTTTATGATTCTCAAATAATGAATCTGATTTTTCTATTATTTTTCTTAAATTTATCCACATAATAACCATAACATATCTAAAACACAGTCATAAATACTAAACCATTGATTTATTGAATTTTCGGCAAAACTTACTATCAAAATTTGCTCGACACATAGGACATAATTTTTGTCTTGTGTTGTAGTATCCATAACCCTTAATTTTGTACCACCACTGGGGCCAAATATTTTTCTAAAACACCTTCCAAATGTCTATAAGGTCATAATAAAAGAATTTGGCTAAAAGTGATTAGTTTCGAGAGCTGTAATTATTTTAGTGCAATGAATCAGTTAGGAAAACCATGACACTATGTGCATCACAATATAAAACATGATAAATATAAGAAAAACACAAGCATTAACATATAATATTATTTTTCAATCATGCATTAACTATATATATAGTACCGCACCACGTAGGCTCATAAAAAATATCACATGATCATACAACATGCATCGGATCCTAAACTTTCAATATAACTCATGATTTATGCACATAAGATCTAGTTTAAGATGCTAACATGTTAAATAAACATAGAACATATGAAATAAATTTGCAGAAAAATGATTTATATTGTAAACACATGAGAGAAAACAAATATTTATGTGATCATGCTAAAAATAACGACATACCAATCTTAAATCATGTAAGAACATGAAACTATGCATTTTACACTACTCGATTTTTCAGTTTAGCCGTTCGGGCATAGTTTTACCAAAAATGTATTTTTAAATTCATTTTAAAGCATGATATTGATTTAAAAATAATCTTAAAACACTTTTGTAACTTATTTCAAGTCGGATCCACTATAGACCAACTCGTACAATCATCAAGACACACGATCTATGCGCTTATATTCGATCTATGGCTATGAGTAAGATGAATCATACTTTAATAATGTAAATTAGAAAAAACCCGGATGATCGGGATAGATGCGAAGCTTCACCACCTTCATATGAGAGCTCTAATGACTATCGACACTCATCCCTAGCTATGAAGATGGAGAGAAGAAGAAGGAAGATAGAAAAGTGAAGGAGAGATAGATAAGAGATGTACAAGGAAAATAAGAGATATGAGAGATAAATAGAGGGGAGGGGGGTACCTTCCTATGGACTTCTAACCTCTTTAAAACTCCTAACTAGTTTGATCTCAAAACTCTAAGGCATGAAGTGCATCCCACATAGGTCCAAATCCAAAAAAAAATGGATTCAAAACCATAAACCATATCAAATCCCAATTGAGTTGGATAAAGAAATAGTTTGTTAAAATCAAATCCAATACTTAAATTGAAAGTCCATATCTATTAATTAAATACAAATTCATATTAGATCTGAATACTAAGGTTTGGTTTCAAATATAAACCATCCAAAACCCATAAAAACCCTTGGCCACCTCCACACCCTTGTGGACCCCCACGTTGATACATGGTGCTCCACTTGGTTGGGCGTGACCCTTTGGGCCCCATAAGGACTTTGGGTTGGGTCCAAAACACAGCCCAATCAATTTTGAAAATTAATTTTTGAATCCGATCCAAGTTGAAAAACCCAAAATAGATGCCAATCTATTTTGGAAAACACATTTTTTGAACCAACCCATATCCAAAATTGTCAAATCGGATCTCTTACGAGATCTAACTAGAGTTTTAGTTCAACTTAAACTCTTTAATTTTGCCTAAATTTAACCTGGTTTTAACTTAAATTTAATTTAAATTTTACTTAAATTTAATTTACATTTTACTTAAATTTAAAAGTTAAAATAAGAAAAATTCGTAGACGTTATAGTTTATGTTGCTTGTTAAGCTTGTTGGTCGAGTTAACAGATGAAAATGGGATTATTGCACTGCCTTATAGGCATCTAAACACGTTTGATTCAGTTTGGATGTCGGCATTACTAAATCTGGATATTGACTAGTTGGATTTTGGAGTGGGATGGAAAAATGTAATGCCAAATCCAGATTTGACTATCAAACCACATACATTTTATTTATATTTGGATTTGAACTTCGGGTTGGGATTCCCTTCGGGTTCAGATGTGAAACTGAATGCTGAAATTGGATTAGAATTCGATTAGAGGTCCAAGTCCAAACCATATCCAATCTGTTGACAAATCTTTCCATTGGACATATAAAAAATTAGTGTTTGTCAAGCATGGGCTTCAGCATGAATTTTTATCAAGCAGCTCTCTCTTGGGCTACTGTACCAGGGTTGGACAGTGGCTTGGTGATTTGGCTACACACACACACACACACACACACACACAGAGAGAGAGAGAGAGAGAGAGAGAGAGAGAGAGGCCCAAGCAAACTTAAATAAACTGGGTCAATACAATAAATGGAAAAAATGAATAGATTGAAATAATAATTAAGAAAAAGAAAAACAGAAAACCTAGTTTTTATCAAACAAATATGTAACCTCTTGATACCTGCATGGAAAGAAGCAAAAGAAGCAAAGATCATTAATTTTGCACAAGAATTGCATGTAGGATGCTTGAACTGAAGCAATGGAGATTTACAAGAGGATGCCCATATCAAACAAAACTTATCAAATAGGTTTCCTTACATGCATAAAAGAACCAAAGGAAAGAACAAAAAAAAAACAGAAAGAAACAGATAAATAATGATGAAATAGAAGACATTGAAAGGGAGAAGGAGATTATGGTTGACACAGGCAGTCGTGACTTACAAAAATTTAAAAAACAGAAGAATGATCCCCCGAGGTTGGCAGATTCGCCTCCAACAACCTTAAAGCAACAACTCAAACAAGTTTTTTCTTTCCATTTATTACAGCACCTGGGATCGAAGACCTGGCCACGCTGGTGTTAGTCTGACGTACATTCATGCCATAGCTTTAGGAACAAGCATCCCGAACCCACGTCCTGCCTTCTCAACGCTGCAAGAAAAGCATCAAAAACATCAAGCCAGGAAGGGAAGCATACATTGATAGTCTAAGATAAATGCCAACCAATATATATGTGAAGCTGATGCATGCATATTTTACATTTATATACGTCTTTTCTTACACTTTGTGAACCAAAGTAGTGATAGGAATACCGATTCTCTTTCTGCTAGACAATGAATGGATGCTTTACCAACAATTTGTGCACCACAAACCAGATTCAGTCATGTGCCTGTTTAACTCGTAGCGGAAGCACTGGCTTGACTAATAAGTTTGTTGCAATGTAAAGGGTTCCAGTTTTTCAGTAAAACCCTATCATTACTTAAAAATGATCCCCAATTAGAACTTTCAACAGACATGGTTCCATCTAAACAGGCCTGATTCCCTTATCCAGGCCTTCTAATTCCTGAGTTATACTTCATAATAAAAAATGCCTTGCCATTCCTCATATATTGCCCATCAGGCAACCACCAGGCCACTTTACAACAATTAGGTTATCCTATACTGTTAAATCATACCCCTGAATTATACTGTATGTGATTCTGTCCACTGCATGTAAGAGTACATATCTTTCACTCAGGGATGACAAACCAACCAAATACTCAACCAAGCTGGAGACATGGTTGAACTCATATATGTGACCTAAAGGGCCTGGAAAAATGGTAGACTTCGGCCAAGTGCAGTGATCCTGGGCAGAACCTAGACAAAAAGAAAACCACTGCTACATAGAAAATATAAATCTTGGCCCTAATGACAAATAAAAGACCCACGCACAACCATGGAAATGATAAAGAATGTTCTGCAGTGAGCTATCTTATTGTCCATTTACATTGGCTTCCCACAGAAGAGATACCCAAAATGAATCTTTTCAGTGCGCAGCAAAAGGGAACTACGGGTTGCTATGTTTGATGGTTGCCTGAGATATGAACTGATCCAATTTTAGATTAGTGAATCTTCCATGATGAATCTAACATTGTTAGATGCCCAGTCGTTGGAACTCTCTCAATGAATAAAGCTCATCAATTTTGCGCAATCTAAAATTGGAGCAACAAACAAAATGTCACTCAAACAAACTAGAGACCCTTTGAGCAAGTAATTGAAAGAACATGGAAGCACTTGAGGTGTGATTAGCAATCCCATAGTTAACAACATGTGGAAAAGAGTCAAGAGTTTGGAGAGGAAAATCATGCAACCCAATTTACAGAAATGGCAAACTATGTAAATGTTGATGCATAAGAGAAGGCAATCATCCATTGAACTTGGTGGCAATACTAAAAGTGATACACCAAAGCTCCCTTTTTCTTTTCCTTCTGAAGGTCCAAATGAGAAACTCCATTAAAATTAATGAAGAGTGACTATAGCCTCCAAGTTCAATGAAATTAAGTATGAAAGACAAGCTCAAAAGAAATGCAAGTAAACATAACACAAAGAAGCAATAAAGGAAAACCTGTTCTCCCATTCCAATGGAGTCTATTTGAGTATAATCAAGGTTAGGAAAAAAGTGTAGTACAGGAAGAAATCAAGATTGCAAAAATCACATCAATGCCCTGTAAATTGGTTTCGCTGCTTAAATGTTTTCCAGACTTTGATGGACTTCTCCCAAGTTGTAAGATTCTAGGAACGTATTAAGCTTTTTACTTTTTCCAAGTTCTAAGAAATTCAGACTCAGAGAAAAGTAAAATTTATTTTGTCCAAGCTCTTGAGAAATTCAGGTTTGGAGAAAAGTATACTTATTCTGGTACTAAGTCATGTTTATATTGAATGATCACCAACTTGGGTTGTGATGGTTTTATCAGTTGCAACTTCAAGGTTGTACATACAGCATACTTGTAGAGAGCTATGTGTACTCCAGTTAATTATGCAATCCATCAGTGCACCTTCTCTTTGCATGATAAGTTGACTAATGAAAATTGGAGACCTAAATTTTCTAAAAGGAGCAGTACAAGCAACGGAATAAATCAATGAAGATTAGCTCAAGAACATATGCATGTATTTGTTGAAACTTATATATTTGTTGCAACAATTTTCCAAGGGTTTGAATGAAGTTTATATAGAGTTTTTCCTTAGACACTTGATATATTTGAATATTTTAGAAGAGTTTAACCTAATATTGTCATGGCATCTTCCCAGAATTGACAAGCAACAAAATTTTGAAATTTCATATCTTCAGCCTCCTCTCTTTTCTTTGAAATCTTATGAATTTGTTCTAGGATCCACTCCTTTTCTTTTTTTACTTACAATAAAGGTTTCCTAGCTGAGAATATTCATAATATATAACAGTACAAAGTTAAAACTTACGTTGGTGCTAGCTTGCCAATGTTGAGTCTTTCACCAGATGCTTCATTAATCACCTGACCACTGCTGTTCATGATATATTCCTTATTTTCTGCAGTTGGAAGGCCTTTGAGAGCAAGCATGTCCAGGTCCTTCTGGTGGAGCTCTCGACCATTTACAATGACACCTGTTCTTCCCCCAGCACAGTTGATTGGCATGGGAAACTTGAACTCTTCAATGTATGGCTGCAATGTAGATTGTAAAGATCATTATGCAGTATGATAGAATCTTTTTGGAAAATTCCATGGATATTTCATGAATTTCAAGTTTAAATTTCCAGCATAAAAGCTCTAAAAATTCATAGCAAACTCACAGGTATTATGCCAAGACAAGGCTCGCCCATGACACCCCAAAACCCAGCTCTGTAGTCATACCTGAAAAGAATAACATCAACAAGGAAACACAAGTTGTAATAAGGAAATCTACAAGAGATTTTATTTCTTACTGACAAAAAAATAATAAAGGATGTCAAAGATAAAGGTCAGGAAATAAAGTATCATGACAAATCTGTTTATTACAGCCTGAAAGTTCTAAGCTCATATACAACTTCATCCTAAGCTTCCATTTAATGAAAAGTGGTAAAATAGGAGAGTTCCTATTAATTGTGTGATACAATATAATATATGGAGAACCATTATCATGAGATCAATAATTCAGGGCATAAGAGTCATGGTTCAGAGGTTTTGTGAATCAAAGTTACAACTGATGATATAAGATTCAGCATTTTTTTAGAATAGATAAAGTAAGATTCAGCATGATATGGACACTAAAACAATGACCCAGGACTCATTGTCACAGGTTGCAAAGAAAAGTCATTTAACAGTTTAGACTTGGTATCACTGATAAGGCGTGTAATTTTCTTATAAATGGCAGACATGAATACTGTTTCTCTCCCCCAAAATTACATACACAAGAAAAACATCTCTCTAGGAAGTATGCAATGAGCTTTATATGTTACACCTAAGAAGGGGAAAGTAAAAATGGACTCATCTAGTGCTTTCCTAGCCTAAGTTCATTACTCATTGCTATCCATTGCTCCAGTAGGATATTTCCAGGACACATGCACAAACCAATCAGACTTCATAATAAAAGAATTTAATTATATAGGTGATATAAATCAAGTTTGATTAACACAGTAACATAGTTCATGATCATAGCTTTAAGGATATGAATAAACCATATCAGAAGATTGGGCATACCAATAGTGACCAGGTTGGATGGGTCCAGCGCATTCCTCAGCCTTCTTTACCAACCTATCTTGTATCGGTCTTCCATTCACGAACACCTTTGACATCATACCCCCTAATCCAAGACTCAGATCTCTTACACCTTTCTTTATAAATCCAGAAATTTTCGAATCTTCACTTGATTTTTTTGGTTGTTGATCATCATCACTTTTCTCTGGCAAGCCTGAAGATTTTCCTGGTTCTGAATCCTTGTTCAAGCTAGAGTTCATCTCATGCACCACTAATTCTTTATTCAGTCCAAACGCTGGAGAATGTGTGACAGTTTGGGTGCCACCAATTTCTGATTCACTACTTCCACTGTGATCTCTTTTTAATGGCTGACTTGAAGAGGAACAACCAATATGTGCATGAAACGGTGAGCCTGGCTTGGCTCTGAAGGATGATGTCTCAGATTCTTTGACATCTGATCTGCTATTAGTTCCAATGGCATGTCTAATGCGGTGATCTTTCTCCATCAATTCCTTTGAAGGCGGCTTCTTAACTTTTCTTATCCACTCTGGAGATTTACTCAAAGAATCCCCCTTGGACAAATTTTCTCGAAGGATGGGAAGTGGGTCTAGCAGGGAAATAGGTTCACTTTTTGAGGAATGATCACTTCTTGAGAAGGATGTTCCATATTCTTCAGAATAGGAAACTGGTTCGGATTGACATTGAGTGCTATCATTTTCTGATTGACTACTTCCACTGTGATTTCTTTTTAAAGGTTGACTTGAAGAGGAACAACCAATATGTGCATGAAACGGTGAGCCTGGCCTAGCTCTAAGGAATGATGCATCAGATTCTTTGACACCTGATCTGCTATTAGTTCCACTACCATGTCTAATATGCTGATCTTTCTCCTTCAACACCTTTGAAGTTGGCTTCTTAGTCTTTTTTATCCACTCCATAGATTTAGTCAATGCATCCTTCTCAGACAAATTTTGTTGAATGATGGGAAATGGGTCTAGAAGGGAAATAGGCTCACTTTTTGAAGAATGATCACTTCTTGAGAAGGATGTTCCATATTCTTCAGAACAGGAAACTCTCTCAGATTGAAAATTATCTCCCATAATGGGCATGTGCTTGACAAGCTTATTTAAAGATTCTTGTCCCCCGCAACCTATACATGATTCTGAATCTGCATTTTTACTTCTGTTGTCCATTTCTTCTGGTGGCAACTTCTTGTGTGTTCGACTGGGGACAATTAAACTTCTCTCAGGAACAGATAAATTGAGAACCATAGAGCAGTTGCCACATCTGACCTTGTTAACTCTCCCATTTGAGAGAGGAAAGTCAGCAGGTAGCTTGAGCAACTTCGAGCAACCATGGCATATGATGAAAGGTGCACCACCTAATATGGGACAACAAGCAGCTACCTTCATTGTTGCACCAACTTCGTTCTCTTGGTGGCATCTCTTCTCTTGATACATGTTTTCCTGTGGAGTATCCACAGTTACTGGGCGGTTTTGATTTTGATAATTCATTGGTAAGCTAGAACTCACATGTGCATGCTGACGGACATGACCTTGACTACCATCCCCATGATGTAAGTGTCTGTTGCATGCTCTACATAACCCCTGTTCAGAACAAATGCAAGAAGGAATCTGTGAAGGTCTTTGACAGTTTTCCAGATAGCAATGAGAAGATGAGCAGAAGACACACAGAGAAGAGTTATCAGGACATTGACTCTTCACAGTTTCTAGATCCATCTCCATATTGTTTCCAGCATGAGAACCAAATTGGGATCCACAAGTTCTGGTTTGTTGAAAGACATGGCTTTGTGCCAAATGATATTCTTCAGGCATGCTTCGTGTTTGAGCATGAAGGCCAGGAGACTGCCTGCCTGTCTCTGGACAATCTTTCTCTGGATTACAACTAGCAGGATGGTGATGCAAATTTTGAATTTTGGGTTCATTGTTATGAAACCATGGAGAACCTCTAGCTTTTCGCCATGATGTGCTTGAATCAGCCTCACAAGATAGAATGCCAGAGCTACTGATAGGAATCCTTCCATTTGGTTTACCTGTTGGCAGGTGGGATTTACTGAGGTAACCCTTCAATTCATCCACCTTTCTTAGAAGCTCCAATCCTTCCTGTTCAAGGCATTCAATTTTATCAGCTACCAAAGAATCTCTCTGCATATACTCCTGATTAGAGCGTATCAATTCCACATAACTAGATGGAACTTTGTCTGCAGCACTTGCACCGCCGGAGAAAGAAGGTTCCTTTAACTGAAATCTGGAAGGGATGTCTCTTTCCAGTGCCATACGATCACAATGGTCCTTAGAATTTTCTTGGATCAGTGGCAATGCATATGCTGGCATTCTTGATTCCTCAATATTCTTAATCTGATTCTGTCTTACTTGCACAGCTACCGAGGGACCTTTACTTCTTTCAAATGTCAACTTGGAACTTGTTATTCTCCTTTCATCTAGGAAGCTTTCTGGAAGAGCTGCTGCTTCTATTTCAGGAAAATTTGGCCTTGAACTGTTATCCACCGATCCCCTCAACCTGTCTGTGACCTCAGGTTGCTGTGATGGCTGTGGTCTAAATAAAGTTCGTCTAGATAGTCTCAGTCTTTGGTCAGCAACCTGATTGTTACCATTATTGCCAGTAGAAGGGGCATTGTGGCCATTAGAGGTCCAATTTTTTGCTGTTGAAAATTTTGAAGCCTTTCTTTGTCTACCATCAGATTGTCTATCTGAGGCAGTGTACCCTGAGACAACATCATTAAGGTCTAAAGTCCCCAGTGGCTTTTGATTCTGATTTCTGTATCCCTTCCTACCTAACAAGGTATCATCAAAGTCATGACTTCGAGAATTCCATGACCAGTTCGAGTTAAGATCTTCCATGACTTTCTGAGCTTTGTCATGCTCTTCCCATGCAGTTGATGAGATTTCAGAAGTAGAGTCCTCCCTTTCATATGTCCCATCTGAATCTTTTACACTTTCAGAAGGTTCAGAATATCTATTACAACTCGGGTCATCATGAGAGGAAAATGAAACTGTATCTATTGTCCATTTAGGTCTATCCTGGTCAATTTCCTCATACTCAAGTTCATCATTACCAACCTCAGAACCAGATGCAGATGCATCTGCTGAACTGAAATATGTCCTTTTACTTATAGGGGCTGCTCCAGTCCAATTACAAGTGCCCTCTGTTTCACAGTCCTTGAGAGGTTTCTTATGATGGATCTCAAGCTTCAAATTTTCACGTTTTGCTGCAGATAGATTTTGTGTGGCATTGAAAAAGACAGACATTTTATACTGGATCTCCTTGTCAATTCAATCAGTGACCTGATAACAGGCATGAAATGATTTTCTTTTAATAACCTATAGTAGTCCATATGAAGATAGCAAACAACAAATAAAGCTTATCATGAGTGAACAAAAAAAGCAGAAAAGAAAAGATCTCAACAAAGTACTTAGAATCAATTAAGCCCTCCCACAAAATCTAATTCAGTGCCACCCTTCCAATACAAAAATTTAATAACAAAAACCAACGGTTCACAAGCACATAACAATCAAAGAGGAAGCGCCAATTCAACTCAAACATCTTCATCACCCCACCCTCCTTCCCTTTCGCCCTAATGCCCAATCTACTCAACAATCATTGATGGCATGCATTGATTCATGGCTACATATTATCAAGATTGGCATCAAGTAATGGATGAAGAAAGCTACATAAAACAAACAAACCAATCAGATAATAGAAAAGGGGAACCAAAAAATTCCCGCACCCCTTTCAAGCAAGAAAAAACACATGCACCAGGGCCTTAGTTTCATGCGAGTCCATAAATGAAAAGGCTCAACTACAAAATGAATGTCAAAATGCTGTCAACTGCAGAAACTAGAAATCACATGTCATTGTTCATTTTTCAGAAAAAAAGGAATGATTATCCACACTAACAATATAGGGAGTGACCAAGAAACCCACAAGATGCTAAAGGTGGAGGTTGACACTCAGGTTTCATAGTATGACACACAAACCATTTTAATATAGGGTAAACAGAACAGAATGAATAAAGCATCCAAAACAGCAAGAAGAAGATCCAAACCTTTTAGATTCATAATTGAGGAGTATTGGAGCCCAAAGTAAAGGCTGAAACGAATCCTACCGGATCTTACTTTGTACAAAAAAACGGCCAACAATCCCAGAGACCCAGACGAAAAAAACTCTCTCACCAAGAAAATCCAGAGGAATTAGAACAATACCAAGCACCAGAGTCCCTGTAAAAAAACCATATACATGAGAAGACCCATAAGCATTACTCGCTCATTAATATTAGCAAAAAAAAAACAGACTAATAAAGCACTAAGGAAGAACAAAAAACACCAACTTCAAGAGAGAGAGAAAAAAACCTTAAAAAGCATTATAACTCTACCATTCTAGACCCAACAGATTCTACAACGGAGCTCTTATCTTATAATCCAACCACCACCAAAATTCTTCTCCATTTCCGTAGAAAACTGCGAATTCCTCTTCCCCATTTCAAATCTCAAACCAAAACACACTCCAGAAAACACACAGAGAGAGAAAGAGAAACCTGGTAATTAAAGTTGCTGAAAAAGAAGAGGGATAAAAGATAGAATTAAAAGAAGAAGGAGAGTAGGAAACCTGAGCAATGCAGAGAAAGTATACCGGAAAATGGCTGCTCTGGCGGAATTCCGATGAGTCCCTCTTTTCCGGCGTCTGAATTTCTGTTATGAGAGAGAGAGAGAGAGGCGCTGGTTTTGCAGATAAAACAAATAATAAACGATGATATTCAAAGCCGGGACTAATCCTTTAAGTGACGACATTAATCCTTGACTTTCTGATAGACCAGGAAGCTGCCCTCGGGTTTTCCCGCGATTCCAGAAGGGTTGCCACAAGTCAGCGGGGTGTTTTCATCATTTACATGATGAAGTCAGAGGGACAACACCGTCCTTCTCAACGACGGGAACGGATTGTCAATCAACGGCGCCGACGTGCCCCGTGAGTCGCTCTGTCAGGTGCAGAATGTGACGTGGCGATTTATTAAGGCCGTTAACTACGTGGCGATTAATCGGGAAGTTTGATGTCTGTCTGGGATTATATTTTTAGTATTTTGTATTATGTACGGCTGGATACATACGGGTATGGACCTGGTCGTACTTGTCCTGAAAATAGATCCATTTTTGAAGAGTTGGTCTTCTTTTTGAATTCAAACGAGTCAGATGATATGATCCAGATCTAGGGGTGTCAACGGGTCGGGTTTACCCAGACCCGACCCGTACCAAACCCTATGGGGTCCCAGCGATAAATAAGAAGACCCGATTAAGAACCGAGTCTGGACCCAAAGGTCCGATTAATACATGGATCTGGATATAGTTTGTGAAGTTTTATACCAGACCCGGGTTCCGATTAAGATCGGCATTTTTCATTGTAAAAATTCTAAAAAACAGTATTTTACTGGGTATGGCCCGGGTCCGATTCATGTAGTTTTTATCGGGTTTGGGTATGGTTTCTCTTATGATGGATCCGATTAAACTCAGGTCTGGACTCGATACCATATCCAAAAATCAGGGCCAAGTCTAATTTCACCAGGGTCCAAACCAAACCTGACCCATTGACACCCTTACCCAGATCTCACAGGGGGCGCCTTGTTTCATGCCCTTTCCTGTGAAAGAGTCCACTTTCCTAAGGTGGGTGAAACAAATATTAACACAAAAAATATGTTCTAGGGTCAAAGATGTTTTCATTATCAGAATCGGTTATGTCTCCCATGGATAAACGGTTTTCTTCTTGGGCTTCGGGCCTATTTGTTTAATGTAATTTTAGTGAAAAATTGCTAAGCTAGCGTCTCTTTCCCTTACTTTTCAAGAGTGAAATAAAGCAGGAAAGTGTCAAGATGGTACAATTGGACCCCAGTTTTTTCCACCAGCTGCCTCTCTCTCTCTCTTCTCACTCACACACATTTTTCAAATATTTTTCACTCTGTTATTCTCATGTTACACAAACAAAAAAAAAATTATTTAATAAAGTTATCATATCAAAACTTCTTATAGGCAAAGTTTTCCTTTTCTATACCTTTAGGATTTTGCCTTCCTAGCCTTAAGACTCAAGGTGTATCTCCTTTACCTGATGTTTGAGTATGGTGTAGATGAGAGAGCTTAGCACCTTTTCATGGAGGGAGAGTGTTGCCTACGAGCAAGAGTGTTTACTCGAGCTGCAAAGCGAGGATATTCAAGATTATCATTGATTTAGGAGTTCTTAGTTGGATTTTTCTGTTGGAAACATCGGGTAGACCTTGAGTTTTATGGCAAAACACATGCAGCGTGGAGCCTTAGTGAGCGCTCAATTGACAGTTGTTATAGCAGAAAGAAAGATACCCGAGGTTGGAGCTGGTAGGTAGAAGAAGAAAGGAGGTACAAAGCATTCACAAAATGAAGCATTTGGGCTTTGCTCATTGGGACAAGGCTCCTTTGCTTTGGAGTTGTGGGTCAGCTTCTATGGAAGAATGTACAAATAAGTAGGCACAAAACTTCTCATATGGTTATGGCTTTTCCTAATTATGCATTACCGACAAAAACAAAACCCCTCTTCCCAATAGAATAGAATAGTTGGCTAGCCCAGCAGCTTCACTCTGTAATTGAGCCACCCTAGGATAGCAAAGGCGACTACTTCACTATCTACTCGCATCTCCGCCCTGAGAACTGTCGAGTTGGTTGAGCTATCCAATAGCAAAGCAGCACCCAGCAGCTTCATGGGGCTACCTTGCCTGCTGGTTGGGCTCTCTCTGCTCTGTCGGCGGGCGGCGTAAGCCCGTCAGTGGTTCCAGCCTCTTCCTTCACTCATGCGACCACTACCCTCCCTCTGCCTTTTAATTAATTAATTAACCTCTTCCAAGAAAATGAATTTTCAGTGGACAACTACCTTCTTCCCAAATTCACCTTTCCTTTCTCCACCCCCCCCCCCCCCCCCCCACCACCACCACCACCACACACACACACACACATAAAAACATTCTCATAAGAAAGATGAACTGATAGGATTTTTTTAGAGATTTGTGCCCATCCTCATGAAAGGCTTTTCCTTACCATGAAAATGAAATGAATGACAAACACCTTTTATAGTGATTCTTTGGATCTGGTCATGATCAGAGTCTCTGCGGTATTAGACCTGCTGAAAGAGGGAAACATCACGGCACAAACAGAATATGTTGAAAATTGAGGGTGAACATATTTGCAAGTCAAAATGATTTTTTCTCAAGTTCTTATGATTATAAATCACAATCATTAACTTTCATATGGCAACACAACCATGTGAAAGTTGAACTTGTGATTGTGATTGTCATAATAAAATTTTATACACCTTCTAACCAATGAAAGTTGGTCAGGAATGTGAACATGTGGCCAGCTTTCGAAGGAAGGCCGAGGAATCACATCAGAGAATTGCAGATGTGACCAAAACAAACATGCCCCTAATCTTTTTCTCAATAATTTTGAGTTTAAGCATTTGTTTGTATTGTTTTTTTTATATTTAAACGAAGAAACCACCACCAAGAGCAAGAACCTAGCTGTGCTGGCTTTGCTAATACTTTTTTTTGTATTATATAAAATATTAAACAATACATTATTATAAATAAAATATAAAAAAATGAGACCTTTTTTTTATTCACGAGCCGAGGGATTAAGGCCCTCTTCTAAACAGTGTGATTACACTGTATCTATTCTTTCCCCAAGTTTGGGGTTTGTCCTTTCACAGGATGCATTCATCATTTTGGATTATAAGATTTCAAAATGTCTGGCTTCGTGACTATCCACTAGAAGGATGTATGTCTCTTTTTATCGTTGTTGCTTTAATTTTTGCTGTGATACGCCTATAACGGCAAGAATTCTCGCTCATAAGTCACCGAAAAAATTAACCTTTGTTGAGTAATAACAATGATATTTATAGCTCGTCGTTAAAGGGTTAACCAATACTAGCGAATAATCTCATCAAAATTAAGAACACCAATAACGGCATGACAATCTTTAACAGCAAGATACAATATAACAACATGATCCTTGGCTCACTGTTATAAGATATAATGGAGAAAATTAACTCCCCGTCATAGGCTATAACGACGAGACAGGGATCTCGCTGTTATAAGCTATAAACCTGCAAATAAAAAACAAAAAATTAGTTTTCAATTTTTTTTTTATATTCAACAAAAACTATATGTTCTGATGAATCTTGATTCTCATAATCTTGAGAAACATAGTTGTGACAGAATCTTGATTCTTGTAACTATATGTTCAAATTCTAACACTTTACATTCTTGCTGCCAACTACTAAGTTATAAAAAGAAATTAAAACACTCTCAACAATGTCGACAAACAAATTTCTTAAGCATATCTGTGCATGGTGTTCCTATATAATGCGAGCCTAAACCATCAAAATCAATAAAAATTACCTTCAAAATAAGGGTTACAATCAATGGAGTACCGAACTAAACATATACAAATTTCACCTGAAGAACATAAGCAACAAACACCAAATGATCATATTGAAATCACATAGAGCTTCAAAACAAAAAAATTTACTAGAAAAGAAAAGCCACAAATTGGATACCAAGAGAAATTATATCATATGAATGGCACATATATATATATATATATATATATATATATATATATATATATATATATATATATATAGTGATTGGTAGTTGTTCACACGTTAGGTGCTAAATGAGCATGCTAAATGGGGTTTTCAATCTTTTTCATTTTATTTATAAATTTTGACCGTACATATGTGATTTATGTACTTGGTTTTATAGGGATATGCACTTGAAGCGTTCGATTCTGACACATGGGTGGTTTTTTATAAGGTTTGAAAATCAATGGTCTACAATCTTTTTAAGTTTTTAGGCTCCAAATATCATTTTTTCATCGAAAACACATGATCTAGGTGTGGATTCCTCGTAAATCAACCATCCACAACACATTTATGGAGTTGGAACTGCAAAAAAAAAACACTAAAGGGCAGAAAAACCCATTTAGCACCTAACGTGTGAGTAGCTACCAATCTCTCTCTCTCTCTCTCTCTCTCTCTATATATATATATATATATATATATATATATATACAACAACAAACAACAACAACTACGCCTTCATCCCAAAACAATTGGGGTCAGCGATATGAACCAAAAAAGAAATTCATTTTGGGTCTTCCACATGAATCCTTTTCCTCCAATCATTTCTATCCAACGCCATGTCCTCGGTGAGGTTCAAAGCATTCATATCCTTTCCTATCATCTCCATCCAAGTCTTCCTAGGCCTACCCCGACCTCTTTTAACTAATATATTTTCCCATTTCTCCAACCTTCTAACTGGAGCATCATTAGGCCTTCGCCGAATATGTCCAAACCACCGTAAACGATTCTCTCGCATCTTATTTTCAATGGGTGCAACACCTACCTTCTTACGTATCTCTTCGTTCCGAATCTTATCTTTTATTGTATTTCCACACATCCATCTAAGCATCCGCATCTCAGCTACACTCATTTTTTGAATATGATGTCTCTTGGCAGCCCAACATTCCGTACCATATAGTAAAGCGGGTCTAATAGTCGTCCTATAAAACTTTCCCTTCAACCGCAATGGCATTCTACGATCGCACAGCACTCCAGTAGCACTTTTCCATTTCATCCACCCAACCTTTATCCTATGATTTACATCTCCATCAATTTCTCCATACTTTTGAATGATGGATCCCAAATATTTGAAATAATCATTCACCGGTATATCTTGCTCACCAAGCTTCACTACACTCCCATCACTACTTCGTTGCTTACTAAACCGACATTCCATATATTCAGTCTTACTCTTACTCAACTTAAAACCTCTAGCTTCCAATGTCTGTCTCCATAATTCTAACTTAGCATTAACCCCAGCTCTAGACTCATCAATCAAAACAATATCATCAGCAAACAACATACACCACGGTACATTTTCTTGAATTGATCTCGTAAGCTCATCCATCACTATCGCAAATAGGAAAGGGCTTAAAGTAGATCCTTGATGTAACCCAACCGTTATCGGAAAATTGGTTGTCACCCCTCCACAAGTGCGGACATTGGTTACTACTCCTTCATACATATCTTTAATTATACTAATGTACTTGAGAGAAACACCTTTCTTCATCATTGTCCACCAGAGAACGTCCCTAGGTACTCTATCGTATGCCTTCTCTAAATCAATAAAAACCATATGCAAATCTTTGTTCCTCTCTCTATATCTTTCAATAAGTTGTCTAAGAAGATGTATAGCTTCCATAGTTGATCTTCCAGGCATAAAACCAAATTGATTCTCCGATATCATGACAACCTTCCTCAACCTAGACTCAATCACCCTCTCCCAAAGTTTCATAGTATGACTCATGAGTTTTATACCACGATAGTTTGTGCAATCTTGTATATCACCCTTATTCTTATATAAAGGCACCAAAGTACTCTTCCTCCACTCATTAGGCATCTTATTTGTTCGCCAAATCAAGTTAAAAAGATTTGTCAACCATTCTAAACCTTTCTCTCCCAAGCATTTCCAAGCCTCGATAGGTATACCATCTGGGCCAACTGCCCTTCTTGATTTCATTTTCTTCAAAGCCTCTGCAATTTCTTTCTTTTGAATCTTGCGCATGAAGTCACGATTTATCTCATGAAAAGGAATGGAGAAGTCTCCAAGATCTTGAGCATGACTATCATTAAATAGCTTATCAAAATAATCTTTCCATCTCTCCTTAATCTCCTCATCTTTGACTAAAACCCTTTGCGTTTCATCTTTGATACATCTAACCATACCCAAATCCTTCGATTTCCTATCTCTCATCTTTGCAAGCCTATAAATATCCTTCTCGCCTTCTTTGGTATCCAACTTGTCATAAACCTCCTTATATACCTTAGCCCTCGCGTTTCGAACAACTTTTTTAGCTTCCTTCTTTGCTATCATATACTTCTCCAAATTCTCATTATCACGACTCTTACTTAGATTTCTATAACACTCTCTTTTAACCTTAATAGCTAATTTGACATCCTCGTTCCACCATGATGTATCCTTACCTAGTGGTGCACCGCCTTTAGACTCACCCAATACCTCCTTAGCTACTTTTCTCATACCACCCGCTATCTTATTCCACATTGATTCTGAATCCTCCTCGAGACACCAATCAACTTCCTTAACTACCTGCGCTACAAACATTCCTTGTTTAGCTCCTTTCAGTGCCCACCACTTAATTCTAGGATCTATCCTATGTCTATCCCTTTTGCGGCATTGTCTAATTCTAAGATCTAAAATTAAGACTCTATGTTGTGTAGCTACACTTTCTCCTGGTATAACCTTACAATCGATGCAACAACCCCTATCACTCTTTCTAAGTAGGAAAAAATCTATCTGACTCGTATTAACCCCACTTTTAAATGTTACTAGGTGAGACTCCCTCTTCCTAAACCAAGTGTTTGCTAAGATCATATCATAGGACAAACAAAAATCTAAAATCCTTTCTCCACTTTCATTTCTTTCTCCTATACCATAGCCTCCATGGATATTCTCAAATCCATCCCTACTAATGCCTACATGTCCATTAAGGTCACCGCCGATGAAAAGCTTTTCTCCATAAGATGTCTCTTGTACTACTCCATCTAAATCTTCCCAAAATTGATGCTTAATGGAATCATCTAAACCTACTTGAGGTGCATAAACACTAATAATATTAATAATATCCGTACCTAATACTAATTTAATAAGTAAAATTCTATCACCCTTCCTACGGACCTCAACTACATTATCTATAAACTGACGACTCATAGCAATCCCTACTCCATTCCTATTCCTATTTATTCCTGTATACCAAATCTTATATCCCCAAGGTTCTATCACTTTAGCTTTCTCACCTACCCATTTGGTCTCTTGAAGACATAAAATATCAATCTTTCTCCTACACATAACATCTACTAACTCTACCAACTTACCAGTTAAAGACCCTATGTTCCAAGTGGCTAACCTAATTTTATGGTCTTGGACTAACTTCTTTACCCCCACCCGTCCAACAAAGTGAGGGAACCCTTGCCTATTTGACACCACACCCGGGCGCCGGTGTGACGCGTCGCTTCTGGGCGACGACCTAGCAACCCTTGCACATTTATCACTGCCTCCGGGCCTAGAGAGTACAGCGCGTCGCTCAGTAGGGAACGCCCCAACGAAATTCTCATATTGGTTCATTTTCATAGGATATGACAAAGTTTTTATGCTGGCTGTCACAGGCCTACCGCAACCCTCCTCCTTTATCCGGGCTTGGGACCGGCAGTGTATAACTACACAGGCGGAGTTATATATATATATATATATATATATATATATATATATATATATATAAAAGATGACATTATTGTAATATGAATATTGAATAATTTTGCAAATCCCAAGATTTCCTCGTTGGAAACACGACCGCCAGTCCTAGCATTTAAACTTTTCACACACATGCACACAAAATAAAGAAGCAAGAAGAAGAAGAAACACATAAAAAAGAATGTAGAAGCATACATCCATTTTGAGTTCATCAAGTATATACATGTAAAATATTAAAAAATGTGAAAATAAACTTTTTGGTACATGAAGACATCTGAACCATAAGTTTCAGTGTTCAATTTTTTATTTATTTTCTTTATTCTCTTCACTTAAAACATGCTTATCGAAACCACAATTCAATACCCAAATGCATAGCCAAGGTGTAATGATTTTGCACAAAAGAGCATCAATGAAATATACACATGCATCAACAAAAAGCAGCCACATCAATAGCATTGGAAATGCTAAACTATTTTCAATTAGCAAGTAAAGCAAAAAGCTTCCTTCGTTAGGTGGCCCTCAAAATGTGGGAAGTCTAACAAATCATAATTTCACAGCATAAGCAGATATACCATAGTTTTTTATTATGAATA